>NW_027169036.1:387500-402500 GCF_036898095.1 Palaemon carinicauda | reverse complement strand
ATGATACTGTACTGGTTGCAGACGCAGAAGAGAAGCTTGGCCGATTAGTGACAGAATTTGGAAGGGTTGTGTGAGAGAAGGAAGTTGAGAGTTAATGTGGGTAAGAGTAAGTTTATGAGATGTACGGGAAAGGAAGGTGGTGAGAGGTTGAACATCATGTTGAATGGAGAGTTACTTGAGGAAGTAGATCAGTTTAAGTGCTTGGGGTCTGTTGTTGCAGCAAATGGTGGAGTGGAAGCAGATGTACGTCAGAGAGTGAATGGAGGATGCAAAGTGTTGGGGGCAGTTAAGGGAGTAGTAAAAAATAGAGGGTTGGGCATGAATGTAAAGAGAGTTCTGTATGAGAATGTGATTGTACCAACTGTGATGTATGGATCGGAGTTGTGGGGAATGAAAGTGATGGAGAGACAGAAATTGAATGTGTTTGAGATGAAGTGTCTAAGGAGTATGGCTGGTGTATCTCGAGTAGATAGGGTTAGGAACGAAGTAGTGAGGGTGAGAACGGGTGTAAGAAATGAGTTAGCAGCTAGAGTGGATATGAATGTGTTGAGGTGGTTTGGCCATGTTGAGAGAATGGAAAATGGTTGTCTGCTAAAGAAGGTGATGAATGCAAGAGTTGATGGGAGAAGTACAAGAAGAAGGCCAAGGTTTGGGTGGATGGATGGTGTGAAGAAAGCTCTGGGTGATAGGAGGATAGATGTGAGAGAGGCAAGAGAGCGTGCTAGAAATATGAATGAATGGCGAGCGATTGTGAAGCAGTTCCGGTAGGCCCTGCTGCCTCCTCCGATGCCTTGGATGACCGCGGAGGTAGCAGCAGTAGGGGATATAGCGTTATGAAGCTTCATCTGTGGTGGAAACGGGAGAGGGTGGGCTGTGGCACCCTAGCAGTACCAGCCGAACTCGGTTGTTGAGTCCCTTGTCAGGCTGGGAGGAACGTAGAGAGGAGAGGTCCCCTTTTTTAGTTTCATGTGTTTGAAATCGGCTAACCCCCAAAATTGGGGGAAGTGCATTGGTATATGTATGCATGTATGTATAACACAAACTGTGATTTACAATAAGTTTCCCTTTCGGCCATTCAAATACTAGTTTTATTTTCTTGTTTGTCAGAGATAGTTTTCAATGATAAAAAAAAATTTGTTTAAGCATTTGTGATCTTAAGTGGTGTGATTTCTATGATTTAAAGAATAGGTACTCTACTAAATATTGTTTAAATATTCTTTAAACGAAACAAAAAATTGTGAGCCAACTTGCCCCTCAGCGTGTGCTAACTTACCCCGCACATGTGGAAAATATTTTTTGAAACAAATTTGTATTTTTATTTGGTCATGTACTAACGTCTGTGATGCAATGAAATGTAGTCAGATGTTTATATTTTTCATTCATATAATAAAATCTCCAAAATACACCATAGTTTTATACCTATGTATATATATATATATATATATATATATATATATATATATATATATATATATATATATATATATATATATATATATATATATATATATATATATATATTATCATTTTCTGGACGTGGAAAAAAATACCGTCTACTGAAGAAAGTTGCGTAATATCACAAATATTATCACAATTTCGCTTTGGTATTTTAGCATCAATATTGAAACTAAATATTGGTGCGACGTTCTTAAATCAGTAAAGAAAAAAAAATATAATAAACCACGAACCACTGTATAGGAGACGAGAAAACAATATTAAAACTCGGTAAATTACATTCCAATCCCCGTATTTGGAGTTTGGTTAAATCTTGTCATACTTTAGGCTAGTCTAATCAAAGCAAAAAAAAAAAAAAAAAAAAAAAAAAAAAAAGTATCGATTTCCAACACGGTAGGCCTACTCATAGATGGATAACCCACCACCGCCAAGGTTAATATCAAAGCGACTTGAATTTCCTATCGTGGATCCTACCTGAATCGTTGGTGATTCACTAACTCACTCTACGTTTGTTTCTCTGTAACACATATTCGCTTACGACAGAGATTCTATGGTCTTTTGTGAGTTTAAAACTTGACTTTCTAGGATGGGGTTACTTTATTAAAGTCATGTTACGCTTGTCGATAAGACATTGGAATTTCGGTCTTTTAGTCTGTTCACATCTAAATAAGTACTGAAAATTCAGAATGTCCTTAACGTGAGTGACATTGGAAAACAGAATTCTCTATCAACTGCCTCTTGCCCAAACTCGTAAGATCTGTTGCGAGTTTCAAAGCATACAGTTCTAGAATGAGGTTGGTGATGGTGACCTAATTCGAAAGCAACATACATAGGGGTTTTATGCCTTTAAACACTAATAGCCTTAGGCTTCATGAGTACAGTACGAAAATTGGTGTCTTATTTTATCATAAGAAATTAGATTTACCTTCATGGGTTCCTAAACGACGATAGCCAAATTAATGAAGCCCACATCAAGTTGATTTATTCTAAACAATATGTCATTTTTAATAATACCAAATTCCAAATATATTAGAATTCACAATGCACTCCAAAACACGCTTGATAAAAAAACACAACAACACGTGGACAACAAAGTTATAAGTATCTAGCTACCCGACTGTGTTCAGAGCAAATTTCAAATCTCTAATGCAATAACTTTGACAAATGATTAAATAAAGTATCTGACTGACGAAAGTAGTCTGAAAAGTTTTAACCTTAGAACAAAAAATACCTTCACAGTCCAAAATATTCTATTTTCATTGACTAATTATTCAAAACTAGATTATTTCTTAATTTATTGTTCGCTCTTAAAGTCCGAGAGAGAGAGAGAGAGAGAGAGAGAGAGAGAGAGAGAGAGAGAGAGAGAGAGAGAGAGAGAGAGAGAGAGAGAGAGAGAGAGAGAGAGAGATATTCATTGAAATAAATTCACAATAACTCAAATTCTGGTCAATATGGACGATGCAACTTTGCAAAGTTATTCCACAAGAATCAGAACCTCTTAAACAACATTATTTCCCCCCAAAAAAACTACATTGTTTTTAGCTTAGCAGTTCCCTTTGCAAGCAACATTAATGGCTTTCTTATCGTTCCCACCAACCATTTCTCATCTTTCAAGTTCCTTCCCTCCTTCTAAAGCACCCCCCCCCCCCCCACACTCATGTTGCCCCTCCTTCTCCCAATAAACGTCTATAGAAACTTCCCTGACCTTCAAGCATATTGCAACACCCCAGACGGGGGACAACAAAAGCCATCCTCAGCGTCTCTCTCCCCTCCGCTTTCCCCTATTATGATTCAGGGACAGAGTCTTCTACCTGCAGCTCCTCCCTTCTGTAACTTCCACTCCATCAACCACGGTCACAGGGATGCTCATATTACAATTACAACTGATACCTGAAATTCCATTTTGAAGTTCAATAATATTCTGTTATTGCTGCCTCCCATTCAATAGACGGTGGTGGCATTTTACGTCGAATTAATTGGCAATGAGTCAAACTCATTCACGAAAGCCAATGTTGCCTTTTGAAATAGTTGACACGACAACAAATTACTTTACTATACATTGTATATGTACTTGAAGGTCAGAGGAAAAGAGGTACACCCGAGAGAGAGAGAGAGAGAGAGAGAGAGAGAGAGAGAGAGAGAGAGAGAGAGAGAGAGAGAGAGAGAGAGAGAGAGAGAGAGAGAAAGCATCTATTAGAAAAGCGATAAAGATATGGTCGATAGTAGCTATATAACATTAGCAACTTAACAGCTTTGGAAAATTAAAAAATGTGAAAATGTGGTGTTAATTTCAACATAGTAAATCATTAAGTAAACTGTTCTGACACTGTTAATAATATAATAATAAGCAGATGTATCAAATGAAAACAAACTAATTATAACAGATGAATACAATACTGAATGTCTTTCTACGGAATAACACCAAAAAAGGCCGAAAGAAATTAAAAGGCAAGGTAAAGACAGACATTAATGGGAAGTGGTACTAATAAAATCAACCACCAAGACATTATACAAGTCAAAATCATGGAAACTAGGAGGTCGTAATAGAACATCAATAAAGAAATAAAACATTACGAATATCATACAAGTGAAAAACCAAAAATTTCAGTTCTCATGTACATGAATAATGTTTATTATCAGCAGCTAAGTTTACATTGTCTTCATTGCCACGTGTAAACTGAATCAAACCTTAAATGCAAACATCGGCACACTGTCTCCATCCCATAAAAAAAAAACCATACGGTGTACCTAAAGGGTGTTAATTTACCTAACCACCTCCCAACCCACCAAAAAAAAGAGAGAGAGAGAGAAAAAAAGAAAGAAAAATCCCCGACAACGCCACACTGGCATCTCTCCTGTTCCGAGTTGCAAATTGAGGCCAAGGTCCCTTCCTGGTCTTGCAGTACCTCCACTCTTCCTACACAGACAATCCCTCCTCACCTTACATACCTATCCATTCCCCACTAAGCTCCCTCAACTCCCTTCCCCATCAACCGTCCTCTCCATCTACCGTCTGCTTCACTGTCGCTCTCGAGTCTCTACCTGTTGACTACCTGCCTCCCTCTGTGAGAACCCCCGGTCTGCCTGTCTTCTCTCTGCTTCCTGTTATTTTCTTATTCTCCAGCAACGCAACCAACTCCGGGCTCCTTACCGACCTTGCTGTTATCTTCCTTCCCTTCCTTTGTATCTTCCCGATTAACCTCATTCGCAAAATCACACTTCTCTTCCTGTATCATTCGTTTGAAGTGTTTTTAATATCACAAGGTTTACTGATGAAGTGTTCTCTTCAATAATTGTAATATTTTGTTTGGTCTTTCCGTAGACATTAGTGCGTGCGTATTTCTAATACATAGCCTTATAATTTTTCAATTTCCAGGTAATCGGTTGATTAGGTTGTTATCGCTTTAATCTCATGTTCTTCAGTTCAAATCTTGTCACGAGAGAGAGAGAGAGAGAGAGAGAGAGAGAGAGAGAGAGAGAGAGAGAGAGAGAGGAGAGAGAGAGAGAGAGAGAGAGAGAGAGAGAGAGAGACTAATCATTAAAACTTTTCAATTACTGTTTAAGAAAGCAAATTTAAGAAGTTTGCCACTCAAGATCTCTCCTAAGTAGTCTTGTGATTAAAGTATTCATTGAAATAAAGCACATTGGACAATTTCAACTATCAAATATGAAAATGCTCTCAAATTCTATTCTCACTAGCTGCTACTACTATTACTATCACTGTCATTGTTCATTACACCAAAGTAGCAAAATGCAACATCAAAAGCCTGAAATAGAAGGGATAAAATTTTAACATTCATGGAATTAGCAACTACTAGCATTGCCTAGTCGAGGTCTCCTATTCGATGACATATCTAAGTTTTGAGGGAGACAGTCACTCTCGTCAGTGTTTCTGTTCTTTTTCTCTCTCTAGCATAGCTGCAACACGTAACGATCGCCTAACAACTAAGTACATAATTTGCTGCTTAGATGAATAGAGTTAGCCTCGATCTTTACTAAGCCTCGCATCAGAGGCTGGTTATCTGAAAAAGACACAGTTGACTACAAAACACTCCAAGAGTTAAGTAAAAATGTAAGCTCAAATCTTGTCCAAAATGCCAGCTCCGTATCCGTAAGGGGTTGTGTGTTTTTTTTTTTTTTTTATTATTATTAGAAACGTCCCTGCCTGACAACCCATTAAACGGGAGTTCAAGACCTACTCAAGCTCGATAGTTTTTTAATAGTGTCTGCAACCTGACCATTATTCTGAACTAGGGAAGGGGTAAGGGTTGGGGAAGCCTATGGTCCGTCTACCTATTGAGTCATCAGCAGCCATTGCCTAGCCTTCCCAGGTCCTGGCTTGACGAAGAGGTGCCTTGAGAGCGGATCATATGTATATATGGTCAGTCTCTAGGGCATTGTCTTGTCTCTTGCCTTTGCCATTAATGAACAACCTTCAATTAGCAACGGCACTTAGAGGGCAAATTATAGTGTAAGCGACCCGTCAAAAATAACGGCTAAATAGATAGATATATATGCATACATACACACGCACACACACATTCAACCATTCCCACCCTTTCCTAACTACAACCCCCTCTCACTGGGGTATGACTACTCCTCTCCCCACGACCCGAGGGACAGAGAGACCAAGTAGCTATACATCTGGTAATACCGCTGAAGGTGACCAGATACACACACACACATTATATATATATATATATATATATATATATATATGTGTGTGTGTGTGTGTGTATCCAGACACTTGCTCTTTATTATATAGGGAGATACTCCCGGAATACAAGTGTATTTGGTATATAAATGTGTGCGTGTAATGCAAATATATCCAATACGTGAGATGAGGTGTACGTGTGATTCATAAGCATATTGAAACCAGTATTCGTAGACAGCGTAATATTAGTTTACAGCACCATGTACT
The DNA here is from genome assembly GCF_036898095.1 of Palaemon carinicauda. Lineage (NCBI taxonomy): Eukaryota > Metazoa > Arthropoda > Malacostraca > Decapoda > Palaemonidae > Palaemon > Palaemon carinicauda. Next base: position 396,124 of record NW_027169036.1, on the reverse strand, counting down.
AGTGCTATTATTATTATTATTATTATTATTATTATTATTATTATTATTATTATTATTATTATTATTATTACTAGCTAAGCTACAACCCTAGTTAAAAAAGCAAGATGCTATAAGCCCTAGGGCTCCAACAGGGGAAATTACATCAGTGAGGAAAGGAAATAAGGAAATAAATAAACGATATAAGTAATGAAAAATTAAAATAAAATATTTTAAAAACATTAACAACATTAAAACAGATATTTTATATATAAGCTATAAAAGGACTTATGTAAGCCAGTTCAGCATAAAAACATTTGCTGCAACTTTGAACTTTTGAACTTTTAGGAAAATCAGTCCGCAACTTAGTCACAGCTGGAATAAGACTTAGGAGTACTGTGTAGTATTGAGCCTCATGATGGAGAAGGCCTGACTATTAGAATTAACTGCATGGAACTGTCCGGGAAGATATGAATGTAAAGGATGGTCAGAATTATGAAAAATCTTATGCAACATGCATAATGAACTAATTGAACGACGGTGCCAGAGATTAATATCTAGATCAGGAATAAGAAATTTAATAGACCATATGTTCCTGTCCATCATACTAAGATGAGAATCAACAGCTGAAGACCAGACAATATTCGAAAGAAGAAAAAATGAAAGAATTAAAACACTTCTTCAGAATAGATTGATCACCAAAAATCTTGAAAGCCTCTCAATAAGCCAATTTTTTGTGCAATTGAAGAAGACATATACCTAATGTGTTTCTCAAAGTAAATTTGCTGTCGAGAATCACAAGTAGCTGAACGGTCTCTCTCTGTAAACGAATCAGGCCTTTTCTTTGTGCATTAGTTTTGTTATACATGAAAACCAAGTATTGCGTGCGGCAGGGAAACAGGGATTATATGCAAGGCCTATGTGCAAATCTGAAAAGGGAAAAGATAAAATACTGGATAGGATGTGACTTTTGTAAACTTGGGTATCACAGAAAATGAGTGTTTCTAGATGGCCTCAATGATGATAATATGGAGCAAGTGGCATGGATTTGTGCTGAATGTATCAACGAAGTGCATTCAACATATATGGATCCACAATTTCGCCAAGGAGACAGAGTTACTACTGAAAGCGCAGCCACGATGGCTGAGAGATGCTAAAATTGCTGAACTAAAACTTTTATGGGTCGGGTGAGCCAGCTGGGGACTTAACATGTCTGTCAGAGATTGTTGACATAAAATTAGATAACTTATAAATAAATTTGAGTCGTTGGGGGCAATCTAGATTTGCTAATCTCATAAAATATAACCATTGGATGAGGATTTTTGGGTCAAATACAGGGGGGGTATCATCTTGGTATGGCGATAAAAACCATGCTTGGCGGGAACCGTGGGCATTTGGAGCAGTTCTGGATGGAAGACTTGTGGGTACGACATGAAGATGTGGGCATAGGCATCCGTGAGTGCACTGATTTGGAGAGCGAGGTTAGAGGAGGTGGGTTGAAGAGGTGTCGACGAGTATGAGTCAGTGTTGACTAACTGTCGATGAACATCAACCAGGAAATGGAAATGAGAGGAAATATGCACTGAGGATTGGCCAGGTGACGCCAGCAACAAGAAACTTCCAATGATATTTGGCGCTCTCAAACGATAGTGTGAGTGTGTCGTATCCGTGGGTGGGGATTACTGATCCGTTGGCAGTTACCAGACAGATGTCAGCAGGCTTAGAATGATTATGTAGTGTTCTGGAGAGTGGCTTTGGTAGAAGAGAATGGCAAGCACCAGTGTCTACCAAAAACTGTACGACCGTACCTGCATCATGCAAAAAGGAAAGAATAGTGAACGGGGAAGCCACCGCCACATTTAATGGCCTACTTGCAAGTTTTTTAGCCACTGACAACTGTTCCCACATTTTTTTTTTCGCAACAGCCCTGAATCTGGAGTGATGGAAACATAAACTGTAGCAGATAGGGGTTAGTTAGTGGCTGTAGAGGTCCCTGATTGGGGTGTGAGCAATGGGTGGCATATGTGGCTGGTGGATGGCTTTGTCGCCGATCCAGCACCTAACAGGGTGGGTGTCTGTGTCCTACCTAATTCACGTCAGCTTTGGTCAATGCTGAAAAGTTGTCCTCTTCGTTAGAAGTGGGGGCATTGATGGAGGTCTTGAAGGTGGTGAAGTGGCTGCCCATTAGGGCATCGACTTTGGTCATCATGGCCTTTACGGGCAAAATATCAACCTCGGGATGGCGGCATGTGCAGGTTCGGGTAGGCGCTGCATCTAAAGGGCACGAAATAGTCTCACCTCATGAGGAGAGTCGTCTGCGGCAGATTGCAGGCAAGAGATACTGCTCATTTCCCCGAGGGCAAGCGAAGCATTTTCGTACCCCAATGGTTGTTGAGAGCTGAAAAAATTCGCATAAACGAGCAGCTGGTAATGGGGAATACTGCTCCCACAGGTATGTTTTGAGGGCATCACGTGGTATTGGGGTGTTGCCTTGGTCGCAAAGTCAATCGGAGATTTCCAGGAAAGTGACCTCGGGGATCACCACAAGGACATAGTCTGCTTTAGTACTTGAACAAGTCACACTCTTGATGCGAAACTGAACCTCAGTGCGCTGAAACCAGGCAACTTCCTCTGTACTGGCGAAGGGTGGTAGTTTCATAGATGTTGCGTGGATAGAAGAGTCAGGGTTGGATGAGCTTATATACAAATAGTTGTAAGCAAGGATGACACAAAATTCAAACAATTTTCTATAATCAGTGCGTGGGAGATCGAAAGATAAAAAAGGAGAACCGTTACAGTGTAGGCCTATGAGCGTGTATGAAAAACGTGCGGTACAAACTTTTTCAAGTTCCAACGACTCAACCACCAGATTAGGTATATCATTCTACAAGCTGGTCACAGATGGAATAAAATTTCTAGAACACTGCATAGAGTTGAGCCTTATGATGGAAAAGGCATGACTGTTCGAATTACCTGCATACTTAGTACTACAGTACGTACAGGATAGTACAGTCAGGGAAGCTATGAATACAAAGGAAGGTCAGAAGTGTGAAAAATCTTATGTAACACGCACAAAGAAGGTAGCAGGTTGGCTAGGGCACCAGCTACCCGTTGATACTACTGCTAGAGAGTTATTGGGTTATTTGGCTGGCCAGACAGTATTACATTGGATCCTTCTCTCTGTTTACAGTTCATTTTCCTTTTGCCTACACATACACCGAATAGTCTGGCTTATTCCTTCCACATTCTTCTCTGCCCTCATACACCTGACAACACTGAGATTACCAAACAGTTATTTTTCGTTCAAAGGGTTATCTACTGCAATGTAATTGATCAGTGGCTACTTTCCTCTTGATGAAGGTAGAAGAGACTCTTTAGTTAGGGTAAGGAGCTCTTCTAGGAGAAGGACACTCCTCTGGTCTTGCATAGTGCCATAACCTCTGTACCATGGTCTTTCACTGTCTTAGGGTAGAGTACACTCGGGCACACTATATCTTATTTCTCTTCTTCTTGTTTTTTTAATTTTTATAGTTTATAAATGAAAGATTTATCTTAATATTGTTACTGATCTTAAAATATTTTTTTCATTGTTAATTACTTCTCTTGTAGTTTCCTTATTTCCTTTCCCCAATGGACTATTTTCCCTGTTGGAGCCCTCGGGCTTGTAGCGTCCTGCTTTTCCAACTAGGGTTGTAGCTTAGCAAGTAGTAGTAGTAATAATAATAATAATAATAATAATAATAATAATAATAACTGAACGACGGTGCCAGCGAATTTTATTCAAATCAAGAATAATTAACTTAATAGACTGCAAGCTTTTGTCCAACAAATCAAGGTGAGAGACAGCAGCTGGAGATCAGACAGGAGAACAATACTCGAAACAAGACAGATTGAAAGAACGAAAAGATTTCTTCTGAAGGATTGATCCCCAAAAATCTTGAAACTTTCACAACGTACCCATTAATTGAGCATATGAAGAAAGAGACAGAATGTTTCTCAAATCAATGAAGCATCACACCTCAAATTTTGGTCCTTCAAGAAAAGGTTGAAGATTTTATTGTTTTCTGAATGTTATGAAAGCATGGATTTTACTATTAACATGGACTACGCAGTATGACTCTCCAAATATTTAAAATAATGTGCATGACAGAAAAAAAGAAATCTCGTGGACCTTCAGCGAGCCGAAGCCTTTCGTGAGGAGTGAACAAAAACTTTGGACCCAGCAATCTTCATGCATACATACTTGCGTATCAGAAGACAATACATAACTAACAGTATAAGTATTGGTGTAAATGAGCAATAACAAATAATATAATTGATTCTTCAATTTAAACAGGTTATCGATCATCCACACTATTCGAGAAATAGGTTCTGAGATTCGCTTATAAATACTGTACAATTAATTCGGAAGTTAAGCAATTTTTTATGGAATATGACCTAAGCATAATAAGGCTTATTGTAGACTTATTTTCAAATTTCAAATTTCAAAAGGCTTTGAAAGAAAGTTAATCAAACTTAAAATAAAGGGAATTAATGACAATTATGACAAATAAGATAATATAGACACAAAACAATGGTGAGGACAGTAATAACGACATTTACCACATGATTATGAAAAAGATGTTTGGAATGTGACCCAAAGACAAGTGCGTATTCATTCATATTAGTTTCACCCTTTTGGAATTCTGTTAAACTCATTTACAGATTTGGCAAAATGAATTTCAAATGAGTTTACTGTGATTGTTTTCATTGCCCAAAAATTGAGCAAGATCCATTAAATATTTATTGGAAACTCATACACAAATCTGTCTTAAAGAAAAGGGCTGCATTTGGAACAACTTTTAAGTAATGAAAAAGAGGATGTATAGAATAATGTGCATATTTGACCATATAGAAATCAGCATATGATAGTAAATTTTCCTAAATATGGGCAAAAGCACAAAATAAGGGCAAGGCTTACTTCCCGATATAGGTTCAGTCCAGCAAGAAAGATTTTCATCCGAACTTCCCACGTTCTCAAACTTACTTTTATTATATACAGTAGATGATAGCAATGGTAGTAGTAAAATAGTCATTTATATGATAAAATATTTTTGATACATGAATAAAAGCCTTGCTAAAAGGGCCGGTTCTACGACTAACCCCGAAATCCAGCCATCTCGCTATAAAGCTGAGAAAGATTGGACAGAAAAATTGAAGGAAATGGAGTATCATCGATCCGCCTCTTGTCTAGAATACTGTGCAAGGTCTACTCGTAGGAAAACGAAAGTCTAGTTGAATTCCACACAATTCAAAGAGAGCTACAACAAACAGGGCTTACTACTCGGCCAAAATCGGAGGGAGTTCAAACTTCAAAAATTTTCAAAATTAATGTGAAAGTAGATAGAGCATGAGACAGAGATAATGGTAACATAAGGATATTGAAAATCAATATGAATACCAGATAACTAACACTTTGATTCTTTAATGTGTGATCTCATTTAGAAGGTAAAGAAACAAATCTTATTTGAAAACTAGAAATCAATCTAAGAATTCTTTATAAACTCAATTCAACATATTTACTTATGATCACTCAACGAAAAAAATAGGTATATGCAAACAGGCTCCATAAATAGTTGATTTGTTAGTAGGTGTAGTTTCTCTCTCTCAGAGAGAGCCTTACCTTATTGCCTTATTTTTTGTTTGGGTTCCCCAGGTCCCTCAGTGTGAGGCACCTCGTATATCCACCAGAGAGTTGCTAATGCATCTTCCGGTGTATTTTGCATCTTCCAGTCTTGGATGGTCTGGGATGCATCTTAGGTATTTATCGAGCTTATTCTTAAACACATCTACTCTCACTCCTGATATGTTTCTTAGATGAGCTGGCAGCACATTAAATAGTCGCTGCATTATCGATGCTGGTGCGTAGTGGATTAATGTCCTGTGCACCTTTCTCAGTTTACCTGGAATATTTTTTGGCATTATTAATCTACCTCGGCTTGCTCTTTCTGATATTTTAAGCTCCATGATGTTTTCAGTAATTCCTTCTATTTGCTTCCATACTTGTATTATCATGTAGCGTTCTCTTCTCCTTTCTAGACTGTATAGTTTTAAAAATTGCAGTCTTTCCCAGTAGTCAAGGTCCTTAACTTCTTCTATTCTAGCAGTATAGGACCTTTGTACACTCTCTATTTGCGCAATATCCTTTTGGTAGTGTGGGTACCATATCACATTGCAGTACTCGAGTGTACTACGTACATAAGTTTTGTAAAGCATAATCATGTGTTCAGCTTTTCTTGTTTTAAAGTGTCTGAATAACATTCCCATTTTTGCTTTACATTTAGCCAACAGTGTTGCTATTTGGTCGTTGCATAACATATTCCTATTTAACATTACACCAAGGTCTTTAATTGCTTCCTTGTTTGTGATTGTCTCATTATTAGGTCCCTTGTATGCATATACCATTCCTTCTCTGTTTCCATAATTTATTGATTCGAATTTATCGGAGTTAAATACCATCCTATTTATCTCCGCCCATTCATATATTTTGTTTAGATCTCTTTGTAGTGAGTTCCTATCTTCATCACAAGTAATTTCTCTACTTATTCTTGTGTCATCGGCGAAACTTCTCACTACGGAGTTTTCAACATCACAGTCTATGTCTGAGATCATAATAACAAACAGCAGTGCAGCTAGTACCGTACCTTGTGGCACACCCGATATTACCTGGGCTTCATCTGATTTCTCGTCATTTGCAACCACTATCTGTTTTCTGTTTTGCAGGAATTCTTTTACCCATTTTCCTATCTTTCCCACAATATTATGTTTTCTCATTTTTTTCTCCAATATGTTATGGTCTACCTTGTCAAAGGCTTTTGCAAAATCTAGATAGATCACATCTGTGTCTTTTTCATTTATCATATTTTTGTATATGTTTTCATAGTGTACTATCAGTTGGGTCTGTGTACTTTTTCCAGGCACGAAACCGTGTTGACCCATATTAAACAAATTATTTTTGACCAAATGGTTCATTATTTTCTTTTTTATTACCCTCTCATACACTTTCATAATATGTGATGTTAGACTAACAGGTGAGAGAGAGAGAGAGAGAGAGAGAGAGAGAGAGAGAGAGAGAGAGAGAGAGAGAGAGAGAGAGAGAGAGAGAGAGAGAGAGAAGCATATGGACAAGAAAGAACTATGAAACCTGCGTCACTGTAAGAAAAGAATTTACATAGATTTTAAAAAACATTGCTTAATTTATTTTGATGGCCGTTCCTATGTATTTAGTTACGAACCTTGAAAATGTTAATTCGAAGAAGCTCTCCCACGTTCTTTTCCCGGTTTTCCTCTTATTTTGTAAATGTTCTCCTAGAAACAGAAATGGGATAGGCGTGGGTGTAGGGATAAAGACTGACACAACAAGCAACTTTAAAACAATGATTGGCGTTGTCTAGTTTTAGTATTCTTTATCAATACCTTTCTTTCTGAACCCAGAGGAGAACAAATAAAGGAACAGTTTCAGAAACATGGGACAACTGGAATTCTTTTATCCCAATAGGACAAATCATCTTGATTCGATACTCGATGTTCCTTCAGCATACGCTATTACATTTCAATTTCACAAAAACAGATTTAACAGGTTCTTTATGCCATCGTAACTACTAAAAAAAATCTGCGCCTCTTACTTTCAAAGATCTACTAAACTATAAGGTTTGTTTTTTTGTGACCTCAAAATTTCCTGCTTACATAGAAAAAATCTACGGAAACTCGCGTTTGGCCATACAGAAATTTAAATAATTCACAACTTGCCGTTTCATACAATTACAAATGGATGCTTACTGTCATTAACGGGAGCATGTCTCAAGAGTTCTCTTTATTCCAGTCTCTATTCAGCACAGGATGTTTAAGGATTTTGGATTTATAGCCTTGGAATTCTGCACAGCCATTGATTCCACATTCCGAGCGCGGAAGGTTTAAAAAAAAAAAAAAAAAAAAAAAAAAGTCAATGGCAGGTTTGATGGCATAAGCCAAAATATATTGCATTAAACTAATATCTATATACGTTACTTGGAAAATGTTAACGTACTATCTCATATACAAGTGGTATAGAAATCCACCAAAATGAAAACTAACAGTTTCACAAGTTTAATTGACCACAAGAGAAACGCTCTTCCAAGGGCATTAGTTAAATCATACGCATCAAAATCATCTAAAACCATCGTATACGCAAGCTAATGGATAAGCAACCATCTACCCACCAAAATAGCTTTCATGGCCTAAATACCATTTCTAGGAGACTATACAGTATATATAATGAAGAAAAATAGGCAAAATTGCAGCAAATATGGGCACTTTTCAACATTAAATATTGCTACCCATCAACACATAATACACAGAAACAATCAATTAATTAATTAATCAATATATAATATATATATATATATATATATATATATATATATATATATGTATATATATATATATACATATATATATTATATACATATATACATACAGATATATACAGTATATATATGTATGTATATATATATATATATATATATATATATATATATATATATATATATATATATATACACACACATATATATATATACACACACATATATATGTGTATATATATACATATATATATATACATATATATA
>NW_027169036.1:305000-382500 GCF_036898095.1 Palaemon carinicauda | reverse complement strand
TATACCGCCCGTTGAGATGCTACCGCTAGAGAGTTATGTGGTCCTTTGACTGGCCAGACAGTACTACATAGGGCACTTCTCTCTGGTTTACGGTTCTTTCCTTTTGCCTACACAGACACCGAATATTCTGGCCTATTCTTTACAGATTCTCCTCTGTCCTCATACACCTGACAACAAAGAGATTACCAAATTATTTTTCTTCTCTCAAGGGGTTAACTACTGCACTCTAATTTCAGTGGCTACTTTCCTCTTGGTAACGGTAAAAGAGACTCTTCACCTATGGTAAACAGCTGATCTAGGAGAAGGACACTCCAAAATCAAACCATTGTTCTCTAGATTTGGGTAGTGCCATAGCCTCTGTACCATGGTATTCCACTGTCTTGGGTTAGAGTTCTCTTGCTTGAGGGTACACTCGGGAACACTGTTGGATCTAGTTTCTCTTCCTGTTGTTTTGTTATAGTTTTTAAAGTTTATATAGGAAATATTAATTTCAATGTTGTTACTATTCTTAAAATATTTTATTTTTCCTTATTTCCTTTCCTCACTGAGCTATTTTCCCTGTTGGAGCCCTTGGGTTTATAGCATCCTGCTTTTCCAACTAGGGTTGTAACTTAGCATTTGATATTATATATATATATATATATATATATATATATATATATATATATATATATATACATATATATATATATATATATATATATATATATATATATATATAATATATATATATAAGCAAATTTACACATGTATATAACATTCACACATATGTATATATATTTTACTGTATGTAAATTATATATATATATATATATATATATATATATATATATATATATATATATATATATATATATATATATATATATATCAGCAACAAAGTATCAAAGGCATTATCTTTTTTATATATAAAAACCATTTTCGGGGTTTTAGGATGACTGTAAGTAATTGAGAAACTCGGTTTAAAGTAAATTACGATAAACTATGCTGCTGCTCTTACAATGACAGATCTCCAAAATTTATCTTTTCCGGATTTTGTCAATTGAGAGTATAATTTATATGAAATAACACTGAAAAGGTATCAATCTCAAAAGGAAGCCTTTGGAGAATCGAATATACTGTATATATATATATATATATATATATATATATATATATATATATATATATATATATATATATATATATATATATATATATATATATATATATATATATATATATATATATATATACATATATATATATATTGTTTAATATCAAGTGACAAACCTATAAAAATGTAAATGAATCTACCCACTTGCGTGGAAGTTACACCAGGATGTTTCTGAAAACAAATTTGACAGAGCTGGCAAATCCTTAGTTGACCTTTAGACCTTCAAGGATGATCTTTACTTCACTTTGTACGTTAATTTCACCAGTGAAGTAGGCCTGTCACACCCAACATGAAGCTACACAAAAATCAAAAAGTGTAATACCCACGTGCAACAACTTAACCATTCACCAAGTAAAGCCAATTGAAATATTGTTTTTTAAATGAATCATTCTATTTACAACAGCTAGTGCCTGTAGTAAATGATTGAAAATCAAACAAGCGGCGTTAAACACGGCAAACCCCGTCCCTCGCACACGAACATTCATGAAAAAAAACTGCCATTGCTCCATACGTTTTTGTAGGGTTGCAGTGTCCGTAAATACTAGTAAACGGGTGGGCTAGGTGTATATATTTACTATGTTGTTATTTCATATTGCTGAAATCAAGTCATAGTCACAGTAGGTCAAAGCGTGGTTTTCTATCTGTCAATAAAATCAACCAGGTCTGTATCTACTCATTTGGAAATTATGGTGCTCTGAAATTCGGTAACCTTGAAAATTCTAATCTCCTCCTTTGAACTTTAAACCTATTAATCATCAAAACGATGCCTTTTCACTAGTTCATATATAGAATTATATTTCCAACACCTGGAAATGAAAATTCTGGTCTTGGTTTTAAGTAAATCGGATAAAATTTGATATACTAAATAATTAATTCTGACCTTTCAGGTCACTATGACCTTGACGTTGCCCTTCTGAAGTTCAAATTTTAAAGGGGGTCTACTGTGTGTCATACCGGCAGTGCATCTCTTCTGAACATTTCAAGCAAATCGGTTTAATAGTTTTCCCGTAAAGTTGCCAACAAAGAAATAATGAAACAAACAGAAAGAAATATAACAAAAACAGAATTGTTTTTGGTGGTAGACGGGGGTAATAATATCTGCACTCACTATGGAATTCATATACAAATTCACAAATATTCTGAAGAACACAATCACCTTTACACAAATCATGATTAAAACAGCAGATGACTAAAAGATATCGTGCACAACAGTATTTGGATATATTTATATATAATTTACTTTTGATTTACAGAATTTTCCGAGATTGGAAAACCCCGATTGTGTTTAACCTATAGGTAGGCGTAACACATGGATAGCCAAGACGAAATGAAAATAATTAATAACGTCCGACATTTGTTGTCATTTTCGAATAAAAAAATAATTTTTTTTTTTTAAACAATCGTAAACTTGTTTATCCCTAGTATTTAACTCGTTGACGACCTCGCAATTAATTGGTTGTCACCGCTAAAAGGAAACAGGGAAGAATGTTATTTATTTATTTTTTGCAGATCACTACAGGGAGCTCTAACGTCTAATTTGCTTTCCTTTTTTTCTACATGGTTATATTGCACGTTAGGATAACCAGATATGTAATATATGTCTATTTATTATAAATTTTGATGCGTGGGAGAAAACGCATACAAAAATATCCGTCAAAAAAGTACAATTCATACGAATTTGAAAAGTATTGAATTTTGTTTTTGAATAAATTCAATATAAAGGGAATTTATAGTGTTTCCGATGAAACTCCAATTTCTTTTCGTAAATTGGGAAAGAGAAGATCGTAAACAAAAATAAAAGTGTATTAACATTGACGGCTACAAAAAAGTTTTTTCTTTCAAATCGCTGTAGCGCTTTTTTTTATAACAGGTTATATTTGTTTTTGTATAATGTGGAAAATTAGGCACTTACGTGGTAGCCTATATTCAAATTTAGACAATTATAACAATTCCATAGTTGAAGTAAGCCGTGAACATAGATATTGTAAAACAATTTAATAGGTCGAGTTAAAGTTGGCCGTGAGAATAAATTTCTATAAACAGGTCGACAATGTAAAACAATTCAATGGGTCGAGTTGAAGCTAGTCGTGAAAATGAATGTCTATAAACAGGTCGACAATGTAAAAGAATTCAATAGGTCGAGTTGAAGCTAGTCGTGAAAATAAATTTCTATAAACAGGTCGACATTGTAAAAGAATTCAATGGGTCGAATTGAAGCTAGTCGTGAAAATAAATTTCTATAAACAGGTCGACAATGTAAAACAATTCAATGGGTCGAGTTGAAGCTAGTCGTGAAAATAAATGTCTATAAACAGGTCGACAATGTAAAAGAATTCAATAGGTCGAGTTGAAGCTAGTCGTGAAAATAAATTTCTATAAACAGGTCGACATTGTAAAAGAATTCAATGGGTCGAATTGAAGCTAGTCGTGAAAATAAATTTCTATAAACAGGTCGACAATGTAAAACAATTCAATGGGTCGAGTTGAAGCTAGTCGTGAAAATAAATGTCTATAAACAGGTCGACAATGTAAAAGAATTCAATAGGTCGAGTTGAAGCTAGTCGTGAAAATAAATTTCTATAAACAGGTCGACATTGTAAAAGAATTCAATGGGTCGAATTGAAGCTAGTCGTGAAAATAAATTTCTATAAACAGGACGACAATGTAAAACAATTCAATGGGTCGAGTTGAAGCTAGTCGTGAAAATAAATTTCTATAAACAGGTCGACATTGTAAAAGAATTCAATGGGTCGAATTGAAGCTAGTCGTGAAAATAAATTTCTATAAACAGGTCGACATTGTAAAAGAATTCAATGGGTCGAATTGAAGCTAGTCGTGAAAATAAATTTCTATAAACAGGTCGACAATGTAAAACAATTCAATGGGTCGAGTTGAAGCTAGTCGTGAAAATAAATGTCTATAAACAGGTCGACAATGTAAAAGAATTTAATAGGTCGAGTTGAAGCTAGTCGTGAAAATAAATTTCTATAAACAGGTCGACATTGTAAAAGAATTCAATGGGTCGAATTGAAGCTAGTTGTGAAAATAAATTTCTATAAACAGGTCGACAATGTAAAACAATTCAATGGGTCGAGTTGAAGCTAGTCGTGAAAATAAATGTCTATAAACAGGTCGACAATGTAAAAGAATTCAATAGGTCGAGTTGAAGCTAGTCGTGAAAATAAATTTCTATAAACAGGTCGACATTGTAAAAGAATTCAATGGGTCGAATTGAAGCTAGTCGTGAAAATAAATTTCTATAAACAGGTCGACAATGTAAAAGAATTCAATAGGTCGAGTTGAAGCTAGTCGTGAAAATAAATTTCTATAAACAGGTCGACATTGTAAAAGAATTCAATGGGTCGAATTGAAGCTAGTCGTGAAAATAAATTTCTATAAACAGGTCGACATTGTAAAAGAATTCAATGGGTCGAATTGAAGCTAGTCGTGAAAATAAATTTCTATAAACAGGTCGACATTGTAAAAGAATTCAATGGGTCGAATTGAAGCTAGTCGTGAAAATAAAAATCTATAAACAGGTCGACATTGTAAAAGAATTCAATGGGTCGAATTGAAGCTAGTCGTGAAAATAAATTTCTATAAACAGGTCGACATTGTAAAAGAATTCAATGGGTCGAATTGAAGCTAGTCGTGAAAATAAAAATCTATAAACAGGTCAACATTGTAAAAAAATTCAATGGGTCGAATTGAAGCTAGTCGTGAAAATAAATTTCTATAAACAGATCGACATTGCAAAACAATTCAATAGGTCAAGTTGAAGTTAGCCGTGAAAAAAAATAAATTTCTATAAACAGGTCGACATTGTTAAAAAAATCAATGGGTCGAGTGGAAATAAAGTGGTACAAATATGTCAACATTCGTATTCCATGTGAAAAAAAATCAATTAAGCTAAACAAATTATATATTTTCTGTTGAATAGCTTCTAGCATAAAGTAATTGAAAATAGAATAATTATAGCGGGTGAAAATACTTACAAAAAATGGCCAATCTGGAACCTTAGTTTTGTGTGCTCGACATGTCTATCCTGGGGAAATGAAAATATTTTTGTGATCAATCTTAGAAACTTATCATTTACGATACATACATTTACTGTGCCAGTAATTGTAGAAGTTTTTATTAAGATTTATCATAGTGCAAAACAAATTACGATATTGTAATTATAATAGTAGGAAACAATACCTGTAATTTAGTCATTACCTAAGTTTTGTCTAACTTCATCTTTTTTTTCTTTTTTTTTACATATGCAAAGACGAATGATGCAATAAATTTTGTCTCGCAGTATAAAACAATTGAAAATCAAATAATTTCAACGGGTGAAAATAATTATGAGAGAGAGAGAGAGAGAGAGAGAGAGAGAGAGAGAGAGAGAGAGAGAGAGAGAGAGAGAGAGAGAGAGAGAGAGAGAGAGAGAGAGAGAGTGAGGCACCTCGTATATCCACCAGAGTTGCTAATGCATCTTCCGGTGTATTTTGCATCTTCCAGTCTTGGATGGTCTGGGATGCATCTTAGGTGTTTATCGAGCTTATTCTTAAAGTGTGGGTACCATATCACATTGCAGTACTCGAGTGTACTGCGTACATAAGTTTTGTAAAGCATAATCATGTGTTCAGCTTTTCTTGTTTTAAAGTGTCTGAATAACATTCCCATTTTTGCTTTACATTTAGCCAACAGTGTTGCTATTTGGTCGTTGCATAACATATTCCTATTTAACATTACACCAAGGTCTTTAATTGCTTCCTTGTTTGTGATTGTCTCGTTATTAGGTCCCTTGTATGCAGAGAGAGAGAGAGAGAGAGAGAGAGAGAGAGAGAGAGAGAGAGAGAGAGAGAGAGAGAGAGAGAGAGAGAGAGAGAGAGAAATTACTCTCGAATGTCATGTGGATGAGATCATGATAGGGGTGGATGGAGATGGTTTGGGCATGCTCTTTGCACTCCCAAAAAAGAGATTAGTTCACCAAACTTTCAATTGGGCTATACAAGCACTAGAAGAGTTGGAAGGCCAAGGCCTCTACATTGTTGAGGACTATGAAGCGTGAAGTAGATGATGATGATTGGAGAAGTATTGATTTAAAAGCTCAAGATAGAGACAACTAGCGAAATCTAACTGAGGCCCTTGGTGTCAATAGGTGTAGGAGGTAATGATGATGACGATGGAAAAGAGGCAGGAGAATCATTGGAATATGCTGGAACAACAAATTTGACATCTGTTGGGAGTGAGAGCAACATAAGCACCAACAGGAAGTCATCTTCACTATCAGATTCAGGTAGGACTGGATTATGTAGCAGGATGTCGAGCCTCTAACCAACAGGCAGGTCAGGAACATGCGAAATATGTATCAGTGCAGTGCGGCGTGTTCACGTCAAAAACATGAGCAACTCTGCTGAACTCCTAAGGAACTAGTGGACTTCAACTTGATTTCCTTGGGGCTGGTACTTAGAGCAGCATGTGTAGGCATTTTGCAAACCCATCTAAAGAAGGTACATCAGGAATTTCCCCGTCCACTTGGTGGTCTTCTAGGGAAATGAGTAATACTTGATCACCTGATCAAAGAGATCCACTCCAACTATACCATGGCAGTAAGTACTGATGATCAGGGGACAATGGATATTGACCTCTTCACGGACCATTGGCTACTGACATATCTCTGGTGTGTAAAGTCCTCAGTGGAGGCATTGATGCTGTTGGTGATCAAAGTCACTTAACGTTCATTTTGCCAGCAGATGAAAAAGGTGTTCCCCTTCCTGCAGAAATGGATGGTGTCCTGAGGTACTTTCTACTTTACCAAAGCCTTCAGTGTAGGCAGTGTACCCTAATAGAGTCCGTGAATAGACACCATGTCTATAATTCATCTGCCAGATCCATGGAGTTGTAGTAGTTATCCATAAAGATGTGATACCCTCTGCCAAGTTAGGGATCCAGGAGCATGAATACAAACATCCTTCAAAACAATGAAGTCAAGCACATACCCTTAACTCACCTCATAAAACATGTACAGCTTCACTCCATACTTTTCGGGTTTTGGGAGATATCCTTCAATGACAGACAGCCCTTGTATGTCATCATGACCCTGTCTAACAATAGATTATGGTCTGGAATATAGACAATCTTGAAACACCCCTGAAGGTACTCCATGACAGGTCTGACACGGAATAGTCTGTCCGTATCTTGGAGGAATAAGGGGAGGAGGCACCCTGCATGGGTCAGACCACTCGGTAAAGTAAAGCCAGTTGACTATGCGTCAGCCACGCCAAGGAAGGACAAAAGAGACCCCAAACCGTAAGGATTAATTGGTACACTTATATACCTTATCTTTCCATTATTTATTTTCATAATGAGCCTTTACATGGCATAAATGGGAGCTAAAGGTGACAAATTTTATCATTGTTATAATGAACGTAGTTAAAAATTTCATTATATATAATACCTTACTTCATTACTTCGAAATCCAATACAAACTTTTTCATTATCTTACATACTGTACATATAGCCTATTACTGATTCAAATTTAAAGTCTTTCCCTTTATATCTGATAATTCTTTCGTCCTTACTATATGTTTTCGCATACTATTTTTTATCAATAGGAATTATTGACTGCTAAAATGAATTAGTTAAGTTTATAAATGTCGACTCTTTACTGCAACCTGTGTGTTAAATTTAGCAGTAATCTGCTTACCAGCATAATTACATCTCACTAACAAATATTTTTCTGCTATCAGCCTACTTTAATCAGTAAGTGTAATTGATTGTCCAGTGGACGGGTATCTACCATGTGAGATAACATCTTCGTGTATGTTTCACAAGCATTCCATATCAATTACATAATTTAGTGGATAAAGCAACTTTCCTTTTGTTTTTGATTTGATGAGGGTATGGTGATAATTACAGTTTGTTAACATTAATGTATCGATGCAGACCTCGCATTGTAAAGCCTTTAACTTAAAATCAACATAGCCGGCAATATACGCTACTATTTCATTTGAAAATTTTTATAAGTGACAAAAGTTAAATATATAATTATCTTCCTTGTCCTCTGATTGTACTTTGTGAATACCTTCTAAAATTCTGTCTGGAGACAGAAACATTTATATGATTTGCTGCAACAGACTTCTTTATGATGCCTGAATCAGTTAATATGGGCACTGACTACAAAGACAAGCAGTTGCAGCGAATGGTATCCATGAAGTCATTACGAACAAACAACATTTTGTTAACCGTAGCGAACTGCCTCGCTGTTGGGTTTATCATTAGTGCCTCCCATCCTTCTTACTTAACCAAAGAATAGTTTAATGTGCCCTACACTGAATTTTTAGGCTATCAAAAGTCGCAAAGGCCAACCATCAGATGCAATAAAATTTCAGATTTTGTATTTAATTTCAAGATGTCTTTACCACCTAGAAGTTTTAATGAACTGAAATATATTTGTTTTTATTAGAATATATTAAAAATTATTTGCATTATTTTTCTGAATTTCCATTTAAATCTCTTAGTATTTAGATTTCGAGAACTGAATATGTCAAATAAGGCGTTGAATACCATTATGAAATCAATACTAGCCTTACTTCTCTCAAATTCAACCATTTTTTCATCAAGGCCAAATTTTAAAGAAATTGCAACAGATTCACTTAGGAGCTGTACCACTAACTTTACATACATCTTTTTTTTTTTTTTCTTGTCGTATGAGCTCTGCGCTTATTACCTAAATGGAGTTCCTCATTTTCTTGGAGGCTATACAAATGTTCTGTGTACTCCCATTTCACATAATTTCCATTCTTATCAATGAAAATGTTATCTCCAAAACAATTTCTCACAAATTTTATAATGTGACATGGATCGGTATATCACCTGTCAAAGGTAACAAGAAAAGGAACAGCGCCTTTCGAAACAACTGTCACTTTTAAAGTGTGATTACCCATTTTATCTGTAAATTGACTGATTGATTGATCTGAGGTTTTCTGGCATCCTGACATCTCAGGTCTTTGAGCTGATATCGCTTATTGCCAATAGAAAATAAATATTCAACTAAAACCATAAAAACCAAAAATGTCATTTTAAAAGTTAAATATCTTTTAGAAGACCTGCTTCTGAAATAAAGCTAAAAATACCACAAGCATGGTAGGACACATCATTTCCAAGAATCTTGTCAAGGATGAACCTGCCATCCTCACCTCGAGCCTCAAAGAAATATCTATTTCTCTCACTATTATATGTGGGGCATTCAGTTAACAAATGCCTCACTGTGATTTAGCTCACTGTGATTTAGCTCACTTTGATTGGAGGTAGGACTTGAAGAGGGATACGACCAGAGGGTAAGTTTGTATAAATAGCTAAAGGTTTGTATGGTTAGGAAAAATACAAATTATCTACGAATTTGTTATTTGTTCCGGAGCTGGAACACATACCTACGCCATTTATTAGCAGTGACTCATCTATTAGGAGGGAGGACGTCCTTGCCAAAATGACAAATTCGTAGATAATTTCTATTTTTCCTTACGATACAAACATCAGCTATTTATTTAGGGGCATTACTTTAGGCGAAGCTGAAATTACGAGCCATTAAAATTTAGCCAGGGTTAACTACCCATACCGCTAGTTAGCCGGGGTTGAGGGGTAGCTTGCTACCGCTCCCGCTCACACACCGGTGATTTAGCTCACTTTGCTTGGAGGTAGGACTTCAGGGGGGGATAGGGCTGGCGGGCAAGTTTGTATAAATAGCTAAGGTTTGTATCAATGGGAAAAGTACAAATTAATCATGAATTCGTCATTTTTTCCATAACAGGAATACAAACCTACGCTATTTATTTAGGGGTGACTCACCCATTAGGAAGGATGGACATCACTGGCAATCTGACTTTTGGCTTTACCCAGGAGCTCGTTATCCAAGTATGTTGGTACTCAAAATATGGAGTCCCTGCGCCTCACTAAAACCTTCCTACGCAAGGTCCAGGGTCTACGAAAGCTGTGTGTTGAGATATTTAGAAGTGTGACTGTCTAGGTAAAAGTTATTCCAAGTCTTTTTGTAGGAAAAACTGTTGTAACCAGGACTTTCCCAATACCACCTCACCATGGTGGGGAGGACGCAACAGTGTTAACTTAATACTAGGTACACAAGGGAGCATGGTTTACCTGCAGTGGTTTGAGGTCAGCTTATGCAGAAAACCCAGGATGCTGCTTTCCCCAAGAGAGGGGAGGATGAATAAAAGAATAAGAGCCGGTCTAATCTTTTCACTTACACAGACTAAAAACGGGTAACAGTGCCCTCAACCTTCTGCTACTTGTCCAATAAGGAGCTTGAGGTATTATACCAGCTGTTGTGCAGTCACCACAGGGCCAATAGAAAACGTATCAACCTCCTGTGGGTCACGTCTTGCAAGTAGTGGGCTGTGAAAGTAGTTTGTCGTTTCCCAACCCCAGCCTGAAGATCCTGCGTCACTGAGTAGTTCCTCTTGAATGCCAAGGCCGCAGCTATGCCCCAGACATCATGAGCTCTGGGGCGACGTGAAGGATTCAGCGCATGATCTATGACCTTGCGGATCTATGCTGAGATGGTGTTCTTAGTGGCCCTCCTCTTGGTCTTTCTTGTGCTGACAAAGAGCGCAGGCACACAAGAACGGGCTGCGGCTGTTCTCTCAAGGTGCAGCCTCAAACTCCTCACTGGGCAGCGTAAGAGATGATCTGGGTCATCTGTTACAAAACGAAAACTCAAAATCTTGAAGGAGTCGAATCAAGGATCCGCTACTCCAGGGTTCTGAGTCTTAGCAATAAACTCAGGGACGAAGCTGAACGTTACTTCTCCCCATCCCCTTGAATGGGCGATGTCGTATGAAAGACCATAAAGTTCACTGACTTGCTTAGCCTAAGCCAAAGCTAGCAGTAACATGACAAATTCGAAGATAATTTGTATTTTTCCTAACCATACAAACCTTAGCTATTTACATTGGGTTTACCTTTTAGCGCAGCTGAAATGACGAGCCAATAGTTTTAACGAGGGTTAATTACCCCTGCGCTAGTTAGCGGGGGGGGGGGGGGTAGGGGAAGGGTAGCTTGCTACCCCTCCCCCCCCACACACCGGTGACTTGCTTCACTTCACTTAGAGGTAGGACTTGACTTGGGGGTCAGGGATGGCGGGCACATATGTGTAAATAGCTAAGGTTTGTATGGTTAGGAAAAATACAAATTATCTTCGAATTTGTCATTTGTTCTGTAACCGAAATACAAACCACGCTATTTACATTGGGTGACTTACCCCTTAGGAAGAGTGGAAAGTCCCGAGCCTTACTGACTTCGGCTTGCCCGGGGGCTCCATCCCTCAGTGAGTAGCACTAGAGAAAAGAAGCCCCTGTACCTCACAAGTTCCTAGCATCGCTAGGAACGAGTGGCCTACATAAGCAGTGTGTGGAGGAGAGTGTGACTCGTCCTATGAAGTTGACCTTGAGACCTTCAGATAGGAATTCTAGGATAGGACGTTCCCAATACCACCCCGTCAGGGTATGGGGGACGCAACAGTATTAAGCTTAATACTAGGAACACAAAGAAGCATGGGTTACCTGCAGAGGTCGAGGTCAGCTATGCGAGGACCAGGATGCTGCTTCCCCAAGAAAGAGGAGAATGAAGAAAGAAGTAAGGGTCAGACATACTCTTTCATTCACGCAGACTAAGACCGGGTAACAACGCCCTCAACCTAGTGCTACTTGTCCAAAAAGGAGCCTGAGGTTAGACCAGCTGTTGTGCAGCCACCACAGGGCCGATAGAAAACGTATCGAGGCTCCTGTGGGTCACGTCTTGCAGGTAGTGGGCTGTGAAGGTCGTCTGACGCTTCCAGACTCCAGCTTGAAGTACCTGCGTCACAGAGAACTTTCTCTTGATGGCCAGGGATGTAGCAATACCCCTGACATCGTGTGCCCGAGGGCGACGTGACTGAGGAGGGTCCGGATTCAAGGCACTTGAGGAGGGACTGCAGCCATTCTCTTCAAGTAGTGCCTCAGACACCTCACTGGACATAGTAGCAGCTGGTCTGGGTCGCTTGTTACAGAACGGAGACTCGCGATCCTGTAAGAGTCGAAGCGAGGATCCGGCACTCCAGGATTCTGAGTCTTGGCAACAACTCAGGGACGAACCTGAACGTTACCTCCCCCCATCCCCTTGAATGGGCGATGTCGTACGAGAGACCATGAAGTTCACTAACCCGCTTGGCTGAAGCCAAAGCGAGTAGGAAAGCCGTCTTTCAAGACAGGTGGCGATCGGAGGCCTGGTGTAATGGTTCGAAGGGAGGTCTCTTAAGAGACCTGAGGACTCAAACCACGTTTCAAGGAGGAGGTCTCACTTCCGACTGGGGGCAGGTAAGCTCATAGCTACGTATGAGTAAGAGTTCTAGCGATGAAGAAATAACCACGCCCTTCAGTCTGAAGGCCAAGCTTAAGGCTGAGCGATAGGCTTTCACTGCCAAAACAGAATGGCGCATTTCTTCCCGCAGATAAATGAGGAAGTCCGCATTGCTGGAATAGTGGCATCAAGTGGAGAGATACCCCTCCCACGACACCAACCACAAAAGACTCTCCACTTTGCTTGGTAGACTCCCTCAGAGGACTTTTGTAGGTGCCGAGACATTGTCTCCGCAACCTGTTGCGAAAAGCCTCTCTCCGCGAGGAGACGCTGGATAGTCTCCAGGCGTGAAGCCGAAGCGAGGCTACGGCCCTGTGAGGGACGCCGGAGTGGGGTTGTCTGAGAAGCTCGTGTCGTGGAGGAAGCTCCCTCGGGAGCTCCGTCAGGAGCTGCAGAAGGTCCGGAAACCATTCCGCGTGATGCCATAGCGGAGCTATTAGAGTCATCGAACAGTTGACCAATAGTGTGGTCCTGTTGAGCACCCTTCTCATCAGACAGAACGGTGGGAAGGCGTACACGTCGATGTTGTCCCACCGTTGCTGGAAAGCATCTTGCCAGAGTGCCTTGGGGTCCGGGACTGGGGAGCAGTACAGGGGCAGCTTGAAGTTCAAAGCTGTCGCGAACAAGTCCACAGTCGGGGAACCCCACAAAGTCAGGACTTTGCTGGCTATCTGAGGATCCAAAGACCACTCGGTACTCACTATCTGCGAGGCCCTGCTCAGACTGTCGGCGAGCACATTCCTCTTGCCAGGAATGAAGCGAGCTGATAGTGTTATCGAGTGGATCTCGGTCCACCTCAGAGTCTCTACTGCAAGATGGGATAGCTGCTGCAAAAAAGTACCTCCCTGCTTATTGATATAAGCCACTACTGTGGTGTTGTCGCTCATCACCACCACGGAGTGACCAGCCAGGGACCGTTGGAACTGCTGAAGAGCCAGAAAGACGGCCTTCAATTCTAGCAGGTTGATGTGTAGGCACTTTTCTGATTCTGACCTAAGGCCTGAGGCCCTCTGGTTCAGAACGTGCGCCCCCCACCCTTCTTTTGACGCGTCCGAAAACAGAGTCAATTCCGGGGGGAGGACGAGAAGACTCACTCCCTTCCGCAGGTTCTTGTCGACCAGCCACCATCGCAAGTCCGTCTGTTCCAGAGACCCCATTGGGATCAGAATGTCTGGAGAATCGGATCCTTGTTTCCACCGGGACTTGAGCCGCCATTGAAGGGATCTCATCCTGAGTCGGCTGTTTAGAACCAGACGAGCCAAGGAGGATAGGTCACCTAAGAGACGCAACCACGACTGGGCAGGGAGTTCTTCTCGCCTGAGGAAGGATTCCGCCACCCTCCTCAGCCTTGCTATCCGGTCGTCTGATGGAAACGCTTTGTGGAGATTGGTGTCTATTAGCATGCCTAGATAAACCAGTCATTGAGACGGCTGCAGAGAGGACTTTGAGGTTTACCACGATCCCCATATCCTGGCAAAGATCCAGAAGCCCGTCTTGGTGGTGAAGAAGGGTCAACTCCAAGTCTGCTAGGATCAGCCAATCGTCCAGATAACGAAGGAGACAAATGCCGTTCCTGTGCGTCCAAGATGAAATCAGGGTGAACACTCTGGTGAACACCTGAGGAGCTGTGGAGAGACCGAAACACAGCGCCTTGAACTGGTAGATCTTGTCGTCTAGGCTGAATCTCAGTACTTCCTGGAAGACGGATGGATTGGGATCTGGAAGTACGCGTCCTTTAGATCCAGTGTGCACATAAAGTCTTGTGGTCTCACCGCAAGTCTGACCGTGTCTGCTGTCTCCATGCTGAACCGGGTTTGCTTGACAAACCCGTTCAGAGCTGAGAGGTCGATGACAGGTCTCCAGCCTCCAGACGCCTTCTTTACAAGAGAGAGTCGACTGAAGAAGCCTGGGGAGCTGTCGACGACCTCCTGGAGAGCACCCTTCTCAAGCATGGTCTCGACTTTGGCCCGAAGGGCCAGCCCCTTTGCCGATCCCGTGGCATAGGA
The DNA here is from genome assembly GCF_036898095.1 of Palaemon carinicauda. Lineage (NCBI taxonomy): Eukaryota > Metazoa > Arthropoda > Malacostraca > Decapoda > Palaemonidae > Palaemon > Palaemon carinicauda. The sequence continues at coordinate 367,938 of NW_027169036.1, read as the reverse complement.
GCTCAACGACACTGGATTCGCTGTTGTGAACAGGATGCGATAGCCTTGGCCGATCACTGAGACCGTCCAAGCATCGGCCCCGTGTTGCTGCCACCTGCGGACGCAACGCTGAAGGCATCCCCCCACAGGTGGACACGCAGGGGGACTGCCACCCCTAGGGCTTGCGGCCGCCACCCCTAGGAGTCTTGCCTCCCCTGGAGGACTTACCGCCCCTCTTGACCTTGGCTGGAAAGGGCTGGGGCTTAGACACCACCTTAACTGCCGGTGCCTGCTTTGGAGCCTTACAAGGCTGCTGCTGCTGTTGCGGTGGAGCTGGAGGCTTATAGGGCTGAGCTGTAAGGGCCCTATGGAGGAGGGAGTCCGTGCTGGATTTCCTCCACCTCTCAGCCGTTCGCTCCATGTCCTGGGGCTCAAACAGGTTCTCCCCCAGAAGGGAAGCATGTCGGAGCCTACACACATCCACGGCGGGGACCTTTGGATGGAATCTCTCGGACACAGCATCGCGACGCTTCAACACCGAGTTGGCCCACAGGGTGGTAACCTGGTGCGCCAAAAACTCGATGGAGCGGGTGCCCGAGAGTAAGAAGGTCTCCAGGGCCTTCCTCTTGGTCTCCTTGGACAAGTCCTCCGAGCACAATAGGATGCCCAGAGTTCCTAGCCAAAAGTCCAGCCACGAAGTGGCCTGCATGGTACACTTAGCGACCTTTTCATGGCTAAGGATCTCTGCCGCCGAGAATGATACCTGCCGGGCAGAGAGCTTCTCAAGGGGAACTCCCTTCACCAGCTCCTCCACGGAGTGATGGAGAGGAAGAGCAAGGCTGGACTCAACCAGGATCTCGAAATACCTTCTCTGCTGAAGACGAGGAGGAGGGATGAGCTTGTTCCCAGCAGAGGAACGACTGGAGGAAGCAAGAATCGCGAGCTGAGCGTTGGCCCTAGCTCTGGCACTCATCAGACCCCGAGACCAGGGCAGAGCCGCACCGGACTTAGGGGCCTTCCGAACGTCAAACACTTCATCTAAGATGGTGTCTTTGCCTTCACGGGGGGCGATCACGGGGTCCATAAGCCCGTTAAGTTGCCTTATCAGGCATATTCGGATTCCTGCTGATCTCCTCCTTGCGAGCTGGCAGCTAAGTCTCCTGTCCCAGTGATCTCTTCCTGGGGTGAAGCGTGGACGTTCCCCCGGGGAGCCGCGGGTTCCTGGCGAATCCTCGAAGATGATTTCGGAACGGTCTTGGAGTCCTTAGATTCTCTCCTGGGAGGGATACAGGATCCCAACAAAGAGGTTCGAGGAGCCCCTTCCTCACGAGACGACTCTCCCCCATGAAGCGAAGTCTCCCCCCATGAAGCGAAGTCTCCCCCCATGAAGCGAAGTCTCCCCCCTTGGTGCCGAGGGGAAGACTACCTCTTCACTGGACTCACCTGAGGACAGAAAGGCCTCGTCCACGGGAGAAGGAGAAAGCACTCGAGCCGGAGAAGGGGGCTTCGCGACAGACCTCTTGGGAACCAACTTCGCCCTGGGGGAAGTCACCAGGAAGTCCACTCCTCTCTTTCTCTTCAGCGTAGGAGAGACAGCCGTTGGTTTGTTGCCCTGATCGGCGAGTGCTCGCTTCATAACCCTCACTAATGCCCGCATTATAGGACCAAACCAAGTCTGTTGCACCAAGGACACTGAGTCCGAAATCCTCGCTGGAGGGAAAGGGATTGGGCGATCCTTTGGATTGGACACCACAGTACCTGCCTGAAAAGAAGGTGGGGAAGAATGATGCACTAACCTCTCCGCAGTATCTTGCTTGTCCTGCACTACAATCCTGCGTTTGGATGGAGGCGATCCCGAGCGCTGTCTAGGAACACGCGTTCCTGCTGCTACTACTGGCTGCGAAATTCGCCGCGAACGATGGTTGCGCGAGGGCGAACGGTCGCGCGAGGGCGAACGGTCGCGCGAGGGCGAACGGTCGCGCGAGGGCGAACGGTCGCGCGAGGGCGAACGGTCGCGCGGGCGCGCAGGTGGAAGATCGCGCGGGCGCGCAGGTGGATGATCGCGCGGGCGCCCAGGCAAGCGGTCACGCGGGCATGCAGGTGGATGATCGCGCGGGTGCGCAGGCAGATGATCGCGCGGGCGCGCAGGTGAATGATCGCGCGGGTGCGCAGCCGAGCGGTCGCGCGGGCGCACAGGCGGGTGGGCGCGAGGTGTAAAGGTGAACGAGCGCGTGTCTGAGTCGGCGAACGAAAGCGTTGGCGCGATGGCGAGGGAACACGTTGCCGCGTGGGTGAGGAAGATCGCTGGCGGTGTAGGTCAGCAGGCGATCGGTAGTGAGCTGGCGAGCGCTGATGCGCAGGTGGGCGATGGCGCGTTGTCGCATGGTGATGCGTTGGCGAGCGATAGCACGCAGAACGCGCAGGTGAATGATCGCACGATGGCGAGCTAGTAGATGGCGAACCATGTCCCTTCAGAACCTCTGGTCGACGAAGCGTTGGAGAACGTGTGCTCGCAGGTTGTAAATCACGCGGGCGGTCCGGAGATCGCCGATAAATAGGTGATCGTTGACGCGTAGGAGAACGCTGATGAATAGGCGATACTAGAATCGTCTGTGAACGCTGGTGAGCAGGTGATCGCTGGCAAGCATGAGGGCGACGCGTGAGATCCTGTGAAGGAACAGGTGGCGCGGCGCGTTCACGAACAGGAACAGGAAGATCGTAGGCGCGTGGGCGAACATGTGCTTTTGAAACATGCGCTGGAGAACGCGAACGCTGTTGCGATGACACAGGATGAGAGAGCTCAGGAGACTGATGGTGCGCAGGGAGTCCAACAGGGACTGCAGGATGGTCAGAGACCACAGGGCGATGATCCTCAAAAGAGCGCTGACGAGCAAGAGAGCGCCTGTGCGCTAACACTGCAGAAGAGCGAGCAGAAGAATGCTGGCGCGCTAAGCGTTCATCAGGAACCACAGGATGTAGGATGTCCTCAGGAGAGCGCTGACGAGGAGGGCGAACATCAGGAGAGCGCCAGCGAACAGGTGAGCGCTGACGAGCTGGAGAGCATTGACGAGCAGGAGAGCGCTGACGATCAGGAGAGCGCTGACGAGCAGGAGAGCGCTGACGAGCAGGAGAGCGCCTGTGCGCTAGCACTGCTCGTGGAAGGGAAGAATCCCTTTGCCCCGAAGGGACCGTTGCCCGTCGGGTGACGAGTTCCCCAGAAGGTGAAGATCTAGCAGGAGTTGGAGAACGGTCTGCAGAGAGGTCCATAGGAGCAGGAGCTGTAGGCTGAGTATGACGAGGAGAGGTCCAAAGGAGCAGGAGCTGTAGGCTGAGTACGACGAGGAGAGTTCCCTTCGGAGGAAGAAGATCCAAAAAGGCGCCTCTTAACCCCCTGATAAGGGGAAGGGAGGCCCTTGCGACGCAGCGGAAGGTGAGCCGTATGGCGGAGGCGGCCACGGGGAAGATCATCAGGACCATCAGTCCTCCAAAGGGGAGTCTCAGTCAAGGCACTTACCTTAGAGGGAAGCTGAACAGCAGAAGATCCCGTAGGACTCACTTCCCCCTTCGAAGGATGTACGGAAGGGGGAGGAGGGCCGTCAGCACCATCATCCTCAACTGCACCTGCAGAGGATTGCCCAGCCACGTCGGAGGCCTCTGCCACCACGACGTCGACGATAGACAGAGGGTCTACCTCTGCTACCGCCGGTGACTGCTTAACGGCGGCCCCCAACGAGACAAGGTCAATCAAGGAGACCCTGGAGGGCAAGCCCTTAAGCCCTAGGGAAGCCCAAATCTGTAAGAGATCATAATTAGACAAGGAGTTATCAATGGCCTCCCCCGGAGGAGGAGGGGGAACCGCCCCGCTATGGGAGGCGACGCCCTCTCCCCCACCCAAGGTCGGGAAACAGAACTAGGGCCTGCGCTACCACTCGGCCAACTCTCCTTAGGAGTCGGACGAGGGGGAGCTTCGGAGGAGGTTTGGGCGGCGAAAGAAGTGTCCCGAGAACCTTCCTCCTTCAAGGCAACCCCCGAAGGAGAACGGTCTCTCTTGGACTACTTCTTACGCCGGCGGCCAAACCTCTCCCACTGGGAGGCAGACCACTCACTACACGTTTTCCTGGTCACACCGTCGGCCCCGACACTGAGGGCAAAGGGTGTGAGGGTCCGTATCCAAGGCCGACATAAAGGTCCCACAAGGGCGGCCGGCAACACCAGGGCACGTACGCATAGTAAAGATAATAATAAACGGTTGTCAACCTCAAACAAACACACAAGCTGTAGTAAAGAAAAGGCAGAAAAAAGATTAAAGGCTGTCAACGAGGACGATGAACAGACACGTCTGTTCACCGCCGAGCCAAAAGTGAAGTGAAGCAAGTCACCGGTGTGTGGGGGGCAGGGGTAGCAAGCTAACCTTCCCCTACCCCCTGCTAACTAGCGAGGGGGTAATTAACCCTTGTTAAAACTATTGGCTCGTCATTTCAGCTGCGCTAAAAGGTAAACCCAATGTAAATAGCGTGGTTCGTATTTCGGTTACGGAACAAACCATCTTCCAAGTTAGATGGCGATCTGTTGCCTGGCATAATGGTTCGTAGGTAGGTCTCTTTAGAGACCTGAGAACTTGAACCACATTCCATGGGGGAGGTCTCACTTCAGACTGAGGACAGGTAAGTTCATAACTATATGAGTAAGGAAAGTTCTAGCGATGAAGATATGTCCATTCCGTTGTTCAAAGGCGAGGCTTAAGGCTGAGCGATAGCCTTTTACCGCCCAGACTGACAGGCGCATTTCTTCATGCAAATATAGGAGGAACTCGTCTATTACTGCAATAGTGGAATCGAGAGGAGAGATACCCGTTCCATGACACTAACCACAGAAGACCTTTTACTTTACCTGGTAGACTGCTGCTAATAACTTTCGTAGGTATCCAGACATCCTGCTTGCAACTTCTTGCGAAAATCCTCTCTTAGAGGAGATGCTGGATAGTCTCAAGGCATGAAGTCGTAGCGAAGCTATGGCTTTGTGGAATATGTTGGCATGTGATTGTTTGAGTAGATCGTGTCGTGGAGGGAGTTCTTTTAGAGACTCTGTCTAGACCATTTGTTGTGCGACCACCACAGAATCAATGGAAAAGGTCTCTATGTTCCTGTGGGTTATGTCTTTGCAGGTAGTGGGCTGCGAAGGTCGATTGACGCTTCCACACGCCCACTTACAGTATCTGCACCAAAGGGTAGTTTCTTGAACGCCAGGGACGTAGCAACGTCACTGACGTTAAAAGCTCTGGGTCCTAGGATGGAGGAGGATCTAGATTGAGAGCAGACTCAAAAGCCTTCCGATCCCAGAGAGGAAGAAAATCCTTGTGATCCTCCCCTTGACCTTCCCCGTGCTGGTCAACAGTGCCGACACACGGGGGATAAGCTGGTGTCGTTCTTTTAAGGTAACACCACAGACTCTTCACTGAGTAAAACCCCAGTTGAAGGGTTTTTGGTTACCGAACGAAGACCCTCTATCCGAAATGAGCGGCACCTAGGGTACAGCACACTCAGATTTTGAGTCTTGGCAATTAACTCAGGGATAACGCTGAGGATTACTTCTCCCCGTCTCCTACTCTAAGAGGATCATCCAACACACTAACTCTCTTAATCAAAGCCCAAGTGAGTAGACAGGGCCATGTTCCATGTAAGGAAGCAATCTGCTGTATGGCATAAAGGTTCATGGAGAGGGGCCTTCAGGGACTGAAGGACCTGAACCGCGTTCCCTGGAGGAGGTTGAGATCCGACAGGGGACAAGTTATCTCACCTTTGTATAAGTGAAGGCATCGATGGGAGAGCATCCCCTTTCACGACATCCATCACAAAGGACCGAACACTTTGCCAGGAAGATCGACTCTGAAAAGTGTCTGAGGTGCCTAGACATCTCTTCTGCAACTCGTTGCGAAAGGCCTCTCTGAGAGAGGTGGTGTAGGACCATCTCAGGCATGAAGTCGAAGCCAGACTATGGCTTTGGAAAGTGTTAGCATGTGGCTGCTTGGATGATCGTGTCGTGGAGGAAGATCCCTCGGAACTCAGTCGGGAGCTGCAGAAGGTCTTGGAACCATTCTGCATGATGCCATAGCAAAGCTATTAGCGTCATTGACAAGATCTTTCTTATCCTGACTTAGATGAGGAGTTTCGCACCAGACCGAATAGGGGAAAAAGCACACACCTCTCAGCTTCCCCACTAATCTTGGAATACATCGAGAGCCTGGTGTTCCGGGACTGGGGAACAGTCAAGTGGGAGCCTGAAGTTCAGGGCCGTTGCGAGCATGACCACAGTCGGGACCTCACAAAGTTAAGACTTTGTTGGATGCAAGATGATTCAAAGACACTAGGAGCTCACTATCTGAGTGGTCCTGTTCAGATTATCTGCAAGCACATTCCTGTGCCAGAAATGGTGCGAGTGGATGGGGTCCCTAGTTGTCGTCTGTCCACCTTAGGCTTCGTACTGCTAGGTGGTTCACTAAGAGAGGTGAATGCTGGTACCTTTCTGAATCCGGCCAACAGACGAGAATGGAATGGTGCGGCATAGGGCGTCTCCCCCTCTTTTGATGCATTAAACCTGGATATGTATCAACATTTGACCACCTTAATTAGGTATCAATGGGTCAACCTTCACCCACGGTCATAAAAAAATTGATAAAAAATTCATTTACAAAGCAATTCACAACCTTTTACTATTTAAAAGAACTTCAATGAGTATTCTATTCTTCAAAAAAAAAGTAAATGAAAGTAAAGCTCAAAATAAAAATTTATTACAAATAAATTTAAAAAATTACAAATTCGAAGATAATTTGTATTTTTCCTAACCATATAAACCTTAGCTATTTAAATAGGGTATTACTTTCGGCGTACCTGAAATGACGAGCCATTAGATTTTTAACGAGGGTTAACTACCCCCACTCTAGTTAGCGGGGGGTAGGGGAGGTGTAGCTAGCTACCCCTTCCCCCTCACACACCGGTGAACTGATTCACTTCGCTTAGAGGTAGGACTTCAAAGAGGACAGGGCTGGCGGGCAAGTATGATTAAATAGCTAAGGTTTGTATGATTAGGAAAAATACAAATTACAGTATCTACGAATTTGTCATTTGTTCCGTAACCGAAATACAAACCACGCTATTTAAATAGGGTGACTTAACCCTTAGGTAGGGTGGTAAGTCCCAGCCTTACTGGCTTTGGCTTTGCCCGGGGACTCGGATTAGAATCCGAGTGTGTAGCACTCGAGATAAGGAGTCCCTGCACCTCACAAATCCCTTGCTCTGCAAGGAACGTGCGGTCTACGTAAGCTTGTGTGTGAAGGAATGAAGTGTGACTCACCCTAGGAAGTTGACCAGGAATCCTTTAGATGGAATTCTAGGATAGGACATTCCCAACACCACCTTGTCAGGGTATGGGGGACGCGACAGTATTATCTTAATACTAGGAACACAAGGAAGCATGGTTTACTTGCAGTGGTTTGAGGTCAGCTGTGCAGAGAACCCAGGATGCTGCTTTCCCCAAGAGAGGGGAGGATGAAGAAAAGAGTAAGGGCCAGGCATACTTTTTCATTCACGCAGACTAACAATGCCCTCAACCTTCTGCTACTTGTCCATTAAGGAGCCTGAGGTTTAGACCAGCTGTTGTGCAGCCACCATAGGGCCGATAGAGAACGTATCGAGCCTCCTGTGGGTCACGTCATGCAGGTAGTGGGCTGTGAAGATCGTTTGACGCTTCCAGACCCCAGCTTGTAGACCCTGCGATACTGAGTAGTTTCTCTTGAATGCCAGGGACGTAGCGATGCCTCTGACATGCTCTAGGGCGACGTGACGGAGGGTCTGGATTCAGGGAATGGTGGATGACCCTGCGAATCCATGCTGACTGAGATGGTGTTCTTAGTGACCCTCCTCTTCGTCCTTCCTGTGCTCACAAACACTGCTCGCACTCGAGGACGGGCTGCAGCTGTTCTCTTAAGATAGAGCCTCAGACTCCTTACTGGGCACAGTAGAAGATGGTCTGGGTCATCTGTTACAGAACGGAGACTCGAAATTTGGAAGGAGTCGAACCGTGGGTCCGGAATCCCAGGATTTTGAGTCTTAGCCACGAACTCAGGGATGAACCCGAACGTTACCTCCCCCCATCCCCTTGAATGGGCGACAGCGTACGAGAGACCATGAAGTTCGCTGACTCGCTTGGCCGAGGCCAATGCGAGTAGGAACACCGTTCTCCAAGTCAGGTGACGATCAGAAGCCTGGCGTAATGGTTCGAAGGGAGGTCTCTTAAGAGACCTGAGGACTCGAACCATGTTCCATGGAGGAGGTCTCACTTCCGACTGAGGGCAGGTAAGCTCATAGTTTCGTATGAGTAGAGAAAGTTCCAGCGAGGAGGAAATGTTCATTCCTTTCAGCCTGAAGGCTAGGCTTAAGGCTGAGCGATAGCCTTTCACTGCCGAGACTGAAAGGCGCATTCCTTCCCGCAAATACACAAGAAACTCCGCTATTGCTGGAATAGTGGCATCGAGGGGAGATATACCCCTTCCACGACACCAACCACAGAAGACTCTCCACTTCGCCTGGTAGACCCCTGCAGATGACTTTCGCAGGTGCCGAGACATCCTTTCCGCAACTTGTTGCGAAAAGCCTCTCTCTGTGAGGAGACGCTGGATAGTCTCAAGACGTGAAGACGAAGCGATGCTACGGCTTTGTGAAAGATGTTGCAGTGTAGTTGCTTGAGTAGCTCGTGTCGTGGAGGGAGTTCTCTCGGGAGTTCTGTCAGGAGCTGCAGAAGGTCCGGGAACCACTCTGCATGATGCCATAGCGAAGCTATTAGAATCATTGACAGGTTGACCGATATTCTGGTCTTGTTGAGTACCCACCTAATCAGACAGAACGGTGGGAAGGCGTAAACGTCGATGTTGTCCCACCGTTGTTGGAAGGCATCTTGCCAGAGTGCCTTGGTGTCCGGGACTGGGGAACAGTACAGCGGAAGCTTGAAGTTCAACGCTGTCGCGAACAGGTCCTCAGTCGGGAAACCCCACAAAATCAGAACTTTGTTGGCTACTAGAGGATCCAAAGACTACTCGGTACTCACTATCTACGATGCTCTGCTCAGACTGTCGGCGAGCACATTCCTTTGGCCCGGAATGAAGCGAGCCGATAGTGGAATCGAGTAGACTTCGGTCCATCTCAGTATCTCTACTGCAAGATGGGATAGCTGTTGTGAAAAGGTACCTCCCTGCTTGTTCATGTAAGCCACTACCGTGGTGTTGTCGCTCATCACCACCACAGAGTGACCCGCCAGGGTTTATTGGAACTGTTGAAGTGCCCGATATACGGCCTTCATCTCTAGCAGATTTATGTGGAGGCACTTTTCTGATTCTGACCATATGCCTGAGGTCCTGTGGTTCAGAACGTGCACCCCCCCCCCACCCTTCTTTTGAAGCGTCCGAGAACAGCATCAAATCCGGGGGGAGGACGAGAAGATCCACTCCCTTTCGGAGGTTTTCGTCGGTCACCCACCACTGAAGGTCCGTCTGTTCCGCAGAACCCGTAGGGACCAGAATGTCCGGGGAATCGTGGCCTTGATTCCACCGGGACTTGAGCCGCCATTGCAGGAATCTCATCCTGAGGCGGCCGTTTGGAACTAGACGGGCCAAGGAGGAAAGGTGACCTAGGAGACGTAACCACAATTGGGCTGGAAGCTCTTCTCGTCTGAGGAAAGGCTCTGCGACCCTCCTCAGCCTTGCTATCCTGTCGTCTGATGGAAAGGATTTGTGGAGATTGGTGTCCAATATCATGCCTAGATATACCAGTCGTTGAGATGGAAGCGGAAAAGACTTCTCGAGATTTACCATGATCAATAGATCTTGGCAAAGTCCCAGAAGCTTGTCTCTGTGTCGAAGAAGGGTCGATTCCGAGTCTGCCAGGATCAGCCAGTCGTCCAGATAACGGAGGAGACGGATGCCGATCCTGTGTGCCCACGAAGAGATCAGGGTGAACACTCTGGTGAATACCTGGGGTGCTGTGGAGAGATCAAAACACAGCACCTTGAACTGGTAGATCTTGTCTAGGCTGAATCTTAAGTACTTCCTGGAAGACGGATGGATTGGGATCTGGAAGTACGCGTCCTTCAGATCCAGTGTACACATGAAGTCTTGCGGTCTCACTGCAAGTCTGACCGTGTCTGCTGTCTCCATGCTGAACGGAGTTTGTTTGACAAACTTGTTCAGATCTGAGAGGTCGATGACTGGTCTCCAGCCTCCAGACGCCTTCTTTACAAGAAAGAGTCGACTGAAGAAGCCTGGGGAGCCGTCGACGACCTCCTTTAGAGCATCCTTCTTCAGCATGGTCTCGACTTCTGCCCGTAGGGCTAGCCCCTTTGCCGATCCCATGGCATAGGAGCTCAACGACACTGGATTCGCTGTCAGGGGAGGAAGAGATGTTATGAACGGGACGAGATATCCCTGACTGATCACGGAGATCGTCCAGGAATCGGCCCCGAGTTGCTGCCACCTGAATGCGCAACTTTTTAGGCATCCCCCCACTGGTGGACATGCAGGGGGATTGCCAATCCTAGCGTTTGCGGCCTCGGCCGCTCCCTCTAGGATTCTTGTCTCCCCTGGAGGACTTTTTGTCCTTCTTGTCTCTGACAGGAAAGGGCTGCTGCTTGGACACCGTCGTCTTTGCTGCCGCTGCCGGTTTCATCGTCTTGGACTGGCGAGGTTGTTGAGGTGCTGGAGGTTTGTAGGGCTTTGTTGTGAGAGCCCTTTGGAGAAGAGAATCCTGGTTCGACTTTCTCCACCTCTCAGCTGCCTGTTCCACATCCTTGGGCTCAAAAAAACTCTTTCCCAGGAGGGAAAAATGACAGCTTGCAGACATCTACGGCTGGGACCTTCAAGTGGAACCTTTCTGTCACCACATCACGTCGCTTCAGGATCGAGTTTGCCCACAAGTTCGAGACTTGGTGGGCCAGAAACTCAATGGTGCGCGTGCCCAAAAGGAGGAAGGTCTCCAAGGCCTTCCTGGTGCTCTCCTTGGACAGATCCTCGGATCGCAGTAGGATGCCCAGAGACCCCAGCCAGACATCCAGCCACGAAGTGGCCTGCATGCCACACTTTGCGACCTTCTCTCGACTCAGGATCTCTGTTGCCGAAAATGTCACTTGCCGGCTGGAGTCTCTCTCTCAAGAGAGACTCCCCTGGCAAGCTCTTACACAGAGTGCTGGAGTGGAAGAGCTAAACAAGACTCCTCCATGATCTCAAAATACCTCCTCTGTTGGACACGAGGAGGTGGGAGGAGCTTGTTGCCAGCAGTGGAATGGCTGGAGGAGGCGAGCTCGGAGGGCTGGCCCTCAACCTTATCCCTGGCACTCTTCACCCCTAGGGACCAAGGCAAAGCCGCACTGGCCTTAGTGGGTTTCTGAGTGCTAAAGACTCGGTCCAGGACCGTGTCCTTGCCCTCACAAAGGGCGATCTCCGGGTCTTTGAACCCGTTGAGATGCCTCATCAGAGTCAAGACTTGCCAGAAGGCATGTTCTGACTCTTGCTGCTCTCGTCCTGTTGAACTGGCAGCAAAGACTCCTGTCCCCAGATGCTCTACTTGGTGGGAAACGTGGACATTCTCCTGGGGTCTCGCTGGCTCTGGTCGAATCCTGGAAGAAGACTTCGGGATAGTTTTCGAGTCCTTGGGTTCCCTTCTAGGAGGGATGCAGGACTCCAGCAACGAAATCTGAGGGCTCTTCTCCGCCCCAACATGGGACGATTCTCCTACTCGCGGTGGGGTCTCTCCCATTGGTGCGGTGGGAGAAGGTCTCACCTCGGTAGATTCTCCTGAGGACAGAAAAGCTTCGTCCACAGGAGAAGGAGAGAACGTCGGTGGGGGGGACTTCTTAGGAGCCAGTTTGACCCTGGGAGAAGTCACCACGATCTCTACTCCTCTCTTCCTATTCAGTGGGGTCGGAGCTGCCGTTGGTTTGAGACCCAAATCAGCGAAGGCAGGCTTAACAGCCTGGACGACAGCTCTGATAAGGGACCCAAACCATGGCTGCTTACTGACAGACGCAGTGTCAGAGATTCTCGCTGGAGGGAAGGGGATCGGGCGATCCTTCGGAGTAGATACCATAGGGCCTGCCTGAAATGAAAGGGAAGAAGACTGGTGCATTGACCTGTCTGAAGACCTCCACTCCTCCTGCGAGCGCGCTGTTCTGCGCTTGCGGGGGTGGGGGACCGTAAAGATGACCTGACTGCTCTCGCCCCAGAAGACTCGCTAGGAAGCTCGCGTTGCGAAACCCGCGCTTGGGCTCGCGCGATGGAACAATCCCAGGTTCGCGCGGGGGCGAACGTTTGTGCGCGCGGAGATGGAGGCGCAGGCGTGAGGGCGTGCGGGTGAGGGTGCGCGTCTGCGCGCAGGCGAGGGCACGCGGGCGAGTGCTGGCAACCAGGAGAATGACGGAGCGTAGGCGAACGACGGAGCACAGACGAGCGATGGCGCATAGGCGAACGACGGAGCACAGCCGAACGATGCCGCACAGGAGAGCGATGGCGCGCGGGCGAGCAGATGAGCGACTGCGCACAGGTGAAGTTGCGCGTGGGCGTGCAGGTGATCTTCTGCGAGCAGGCTCGTGGGCGCGTGGGCGTGCTGGAGAGTGATGGCGCACAGGCGATGGGGAGTGCGGACGCGCCGGAGATCGCTAGCGTGCAGGTGCGCGATCTGGAGAAAACAGAAGGGGCGCAGGATCAGCAGGCTTAGAAGCGCGTGAAGGAGACTGCTCGTGGGGGCGTCGTATCCCGTCCACCTCTGGAAGTGCGCACGGTAGGAGCTGGAACCTGTGGGCGCGAAGGTGACTGAGAGCGATGGCGCGTAGGCGAGGGTTGACGAGAGGGCAAGTTCCGAGGGCGCGCAGGTGAACGCTGGCGAGAAGGAGAAGGATGAGGCTTCCTTCCTACACCCAGATTCGAAGATCGTGGGCGCGCGGACGAGTGATGGCGCGCAGGGGAAGTTCGCTGGCGAGCTGGAGATGGTGGGCGCGTAGGGTGCGTATCAGGATCAGGGCGCGCAGATGTGGGCTGGCGAGGAGGAGATCGCTGACGCGCAGGAGAGCGCTTGCGAGTAGGAGAGCGCTGGCGAGCAGGAGAGCGCTGACATGTCGACTCTGCCTTAGGAGATCGCTGGCGCGTTGTTTCCGGCACAGGATGACACTCAGCAACAGCAGGAACAGGAGAAGGCTTGTGCGTAGCTGCACGCGAGCGCGCAGGAGAACGTGGGCGCACAGGTAAAACCTGACACTTAAGGGACTTGCTCACATTGTGAGACAAGCCCTTTTGACCGAAGGGACCGGTGCCCATTGGATAACGGGGTGCGAGGGCGCCCACTGCGCATCAGCTACCACGAACGGTGAAGGAGTGTCAGCAGGTCTGGCAGGCGTAGGAGATCGCGAACGATCTGCAGAGAGGTCCAGAGATGCGGCTGCAACGGTCGACTCATGACAAGGAGGATCCTCTGCGATAGACGGCGAGGGTGAGTAGCTGAAAAGGCACCTCCTAACTCCCTTGTGGGGAGAAGGAAGACCTCTACGGCAAAGAGGAGGGCAAGCCTTGCGACGGATACGTCCTTTGGGAGCAGGAACATCATCATTGGTAATCCGAAGAGGAGTCTCTGTCAGTGAACTCCCCCGAGGGGGAGAGTCACCTGCAGGAGAGACCGTTGGACTCAGCTCCTCCCTCGAAGGATGTTCGGAGGGGGGAACTGAGCCTTCAGCAACATCAGCACGCAAGGCAGGGGTTTGACCCAACCCGTCGGAAGCCTCTGCCACAACAACGTCAACGATAGACAGAGGGTCAAACTCCGCTATCACCGGCGACTGTTTGACAGCTGCGCCCAACTGGATCAAGTCAAACAGGGCTTCCTTGGAGGGAGAGCCCTTAAACCCCAAGGAAGCCCAAAGCTGCAATAAATCATCATTATAAACAGAAGCAGAAATAGATAAATCCTCCCCCGGAGGAGGAGGAGGAGCTGCCTCGCTATGGGAGGCAACTCCCTCTCCTGAACCCCGAGGTTGGTCAACAAAAGAATGGCCTACGCTACCACTCGACGGCCTCTCACGAGAGACCGATCGAGCGGGAGCTTCGGAGGAGGTTCGGGTAACGGAAGAAGAGTCCTTGGAATTTTCCTTTTTCAAGGAAACCCTTGAAGGAGAAAGATCCTGCTTAGACTACTTCTTCCATCGCCGGGAAAACCTCTCCCACTGGGAGGTAAACCACTCCCTGCACTCACTGCACACTTTATCCTTATCACACCGTTGACCTCTGCAGAACGGACACAAGGTGTGAGGGTCCGTCTCGACTGCTGACATTTAAGTCCCACAAGGGCGATCGGGTAAACCAGGGCATTTCCGCATGATAAGGAGAAAGGCCAACTTCCAAACACACAAACTGAAAGAGAAAGCAAAAAAGATTAAGGCTGTCAATGCGAGGGTGAGAGGAGACCCATCACCCAAGCCAAAAGTGAAGTGAATCAGTTCACCGGTGTGTGAGGGGGGAGGGGTAGCTAGCTACCCCTCCCCTACCCCCAGCTAACTAGCGAGGGGGTAGTTAACCCTCATTAAAAACCTAATGGCTAGTCATTTCAGCTACGCCGAAAGTAATACCCTATATAAATAGCGTGGTTTGTATTCCGGTTACGGAACAAAAATTATTTTACAAAAAATTCACCCAAATTTTAAATATGGAAATAAACTAAACTATTCTAAGCACTTATTCTACGATAATTGAGCACCATTTGTTGAGATCCAGGGTAGGGGGAGGAACCAAAAGGGAACGTTTCCTAAACTGAGAAAAAAAGACAAATTCACAGATAATTTGTATTTTTCCTAACTATACAAACCTTAGCTATTTAAAGTGGGTAATTACTTTTGGCGTAGCTGGAAGGACGAGCCATGAAAATTTAACGAGGGATTTCTACCCCACCGCTAGTTAGCGGGGGGTAGGGAGGGTAGTTAGCTACCTCCCCCCTCACACACCTGTGTTGTAAGCTCACTTTGCTTAGAGGTAGGACTTCATGGGGGATAGGGCTGGCGGGCAAGTTTGATTAAATAGCTAAGGTTTGTATAGTTAGGAAAAATACAAATTATCTACGAATTTGTCATTTGTTCCGTAACTGGAATACAAACCATGCTATTTAAAGTGGGTGACTTAACCCTTAGGAAGGGTGGAATAAGTCCAAGCCATACTGGCTTTTGACTTTGCCCGGGGACTCATTATCTGAGTGTGTCAGCACTCAACAATAAAGAGTCCCTGCACCTCGCTCGCATCTTGCTATGCAAGGGCTGTGGCCTACGTAAGCTGTGTGTGAAGGAAAAAAGTGTGACTTGTGTTAGGAAGTTGACCAGAAGTTCTTTAGATGGACACTTTAGGCTATTACTCTCCCAATACCACCTCGTCAGGGTATGGGGACGCGACAGTATTAACTTAATACTAGGAACACAAGGGAACATGGTTTACCTGCAGTGGTTTGAGGTCAGCTGTGCAGAGAACCCAGGATGCTGCTTTCCCCAAGAGAGGGGAGGGTGAAGAAAAGAATAGGGGCCAGGCATACCTTTTCATTCATGCAGACTAAAACTGGGTAACAATGCCCTCAACCCTCTGCTACTTGTCCATTAAGGAGCCTGAGGTTTAAACCAGCTGTTGTGTAGCCAGCACAGGGCCGATAGAGAACGTATCGAGCCTCCTGTGGGTCACGTCTTGTAGGTAGTGGGCTGTGAAGGTCGTTTGACGCTTCCAAACCCTAGCTTGTAGAACCTGCGTCACTGAGAAGTTTTTCTTGAAGGCCAGGGAGGTAGCTACTCCCCTGACATCAAGAGCTCTAGGACGATGTGATGGAGGAGGGTCAGGATTCAGGGACAGATGGATTGCCTTTCGAATCCATGCCGAGATGGTGTTCTTGGTAACCCTCCTCTTCGATCTCCCAGTGCTGACAAACAAAGCCCACACTTGGGGACGAACTGTAGCTGTTCTCTTCAGGTATAGCCTCAGACTCATTACTGGGCTGAGTAGGAGATGGTCTGGGTCATCTGTTACTGAACAAAGATGAGTGTCCGGCACTCCCGGATTCTGAGTCTTAGCAATAAACTAAGGGACGAAGCTGAACGTTACCTCCCCCCATCCCCTTGAATGGGCGATGTCAAACTAGAGACCATGAATTTCGCTAACTCGCTTGGCTGACGCCAAAACTAGTAGTAACACCGTCTTCCAAGTCAGGTGGCGATCTGAAGCCTGGCGTAATGGTTCGTAGGGAGTTCTCTTAAGAGACCTGAGAACTCGAACCACGTTCCATGGAGGAGGTCTCACTTCCAACTGAGGGCAGGTAAGTTCATAACTACGTATGAGTAGGGAAAGTTCTAGCGAAGAAGAAATGTCCACTCCTTTGAGCCTGAAGGCTAAACTTAAGGCTGAGCGATAGTCTTTCACTGCCGCGACTGAAAGGCGCATTTCTTCTCGCAAATACACGAAGAACTCCGCTATTTCTGGAATAGTGGCATCGAGTGGAGATATACCCCTTCCACGACACCAACCACAGAAAACTCTCCACTTTGCCTGGTAGACCCATGCGGATGACTTTCGCAGATGTCCAGACATCCTTTCCGCAACTTGTTGCGAAAATCCTCTCTCTGCGAGGAGATGCTGGATAGTCTCCAGGCGTGAAGCCGAAGCGAAGCTACGGCTTTGTGAAAGGTGTTGGCGTGTGGTTGTTTGAGTAGCTCGTGTCGTGGAGGGAGTTCTCTCGGAGGCTCCATGAGGAGTTGCAGAAGGTCCGGGAACCATTCTGCATAATGCCACAGCAGAGCTATGAGAGTCATCGAGAGGTTGTCCGATAGTCTGGTCTTGTTGAGTACCCTCCTCATCAGACAGAACGGGGGAAAGGCGTATACGTAGATGTTATCCCACCGTTGTTGGAAAGCATCTTGCCAGAGAACCTTGGGGTCCGGGACTGGGGAACAGTACAGCGGCAGTTTGAAGTTCAACGCTGTCGCGAATAGATCCACAATCGGGGAACCCCACAAAGTCAGAACTTTGTTGGCTACTTGACGATCCAAAGACCACTCGGTACTCACTATCTGAGACGCTCTGCTCAGACTGTCGGCGAGCACATTCCTTTTGCCCGGAATGAAGCGAGCCAAAAGTGGAATCGAGTGGACTTCGGTCCTTCTCAGTATCTCTACTGCAAGATGGGATAGCTGTTCTGAAAAGGTACCTCCCTGCTTGTTGATGTAAGCCACTACCGTGGTGTTGTCGCTCATCACCACCACAGAGTGACCCGCCAGGTGCTGTTGGAACTGTTGAAGGGCCAGAAAAACGGCCTTCATTTCTAGCAGATTTATATGGAGGCACTTTTCTGATTCTGACCACAAGCCTGAGGTCCTGTGGTTCAGAACGTGGGCCCCCCACCCTTTCTTTGATGCGTCTGAAAACAGCATCAAATCCGGGGGGAGGGCGAGAAGATCCACTCCCTTTCCTAGGTTCTCGTCTGCCACCCACCACTGAAGGTCAGTCCGTTCCGCGAGACCCATAGGGATCAAGACGTCCGGGGAATCGTGTCCTTCACTCCACCGGGACTTGAGTCACCATTGCAGGGATCTCATTCTGAGACGATCGTTGGGAACTAGACGGACCAAGGATGAGAGATGGCCAAGGAGACGTAACCACGATTGGGCTGGGAATTCGTCTCGTCTGAGGAAAGGACTTGCGACCTTCCTCAGCCTTGCTATCCTGTCGTCTGATGGGAAGGCTTTGTGGAGATTGGTGTCCAATATCATGCCTAGATATACCAGTCTTTGGGAAGGAAGCAGAGAAGACTTCTCGAGATTTACCATGATCCCTAGATCTTGGCAAATCCCCAGAAGTTTGTCTCGGTGTCGAAGAAGGGTTGACTCCGAGTCTGCTAAGATCAGCTAGTCGTCCAGATAACGGAGGAGACGGATGCCAATCTTGTGTGCCCACGAAGATATCAGGGTGAGCACTCTAGTGAATACCTGAGGAGCTGTGGAGAGACCAAAGCACAGCACCTTGAACTGGTAGTTCTTGTTGTCTAGGCTGAATCTTAGGTACTTCCTTGAAGACGGATGGATTGGGATCTGGAAGTACGCGTCCTTCAGATCCGTCTCCATGCTGAACGGGGTCTGCTTGACAAAGCTGTTCAGAGCTGAGAGGTCGATGACTGGTCTCCAGCCTCCCGACGCCTTCTTTACAAGAAAGAATCGACTGTAGAAACCTGGGGACCCGTTGACAACCTCTTGGAGACTGTCCTTCCTCAACATGGTCTCGACTTCTGCCCGTAGGGCTTGCCCACTTGCCGATCCCATGATAAGAGAGCTCAACGACACTGGATTTGCTGTCAGGGGAGGAAGAGATGTTGTGAACGGGACGCGATATCCTTGGCTGATCACGGAGATCGTCCAGGAATCGGCCCCGAGCCGAGTTGCTGCCACCTGTTCACGCAACTTTGTAGGCATCCCCCAACTGGTGGACATGCGAGGGGACTGCCATTCCTAGCGTTTGCGGCCTCGGCCACTCCCCCTAAGATTTTTGCCTCACCTGTAGGACTTCTTGCCTCTCCTGTCCTTGACGGGAAAGGGCTGTTTGGCTACCGATGCCTTTGCTGTTGTCTTTGCAGGGCGAGGTTGTTGAGGTGCTGGAGGCTTATAGGGCTTTGATGTTAAAGCCCTTTGGAGGAGGGAGTCCTGGTTGGACTTCCTCCAACTCTCCGCCGCCTGCTCTACATCTTTCGGCTCAAACAGACTACTCCCGAAAAGGGAGGAATGTCTGAGCTTACTGACCTCGGTGTTGGGGACCTTCGAGTTGAATCTTTCAGACACCGTATCACGGCGTTTCAGGATAGTGTTAGCCCACAAGTTCAAGACTTGGTGGGCCAGAAACTCGATGGTACGAGTGCCTAAAAGAAGGAAGGTCTCCAACGCCTTCCTGGTACTCTCCTTAGACAAGTCTTCGGATCGTATCAGGATGCCAAGAGATCCTAGCCAGATATCCATCCACGAAGTGGCCTGCATGGCACACTTCGCCACCTTCTCTTGGCAGAGAATCTCCGAGGCCAAGAACGACACTGGCCGGTTGGAGAGTCTCTCGAGAGGGACTCCCCTGGAGAGCTCTTCCACCGAGTAGTGGAGGGGATGAGCTAAACAGGACACCTCGACGATTTCGAAGTACCTCCTCTGGTGGACACGAGGAGGTGGGAGGAGTTTGTTTCCGGCGCTGGAACGGCTGAAGGAGGCTAGCTCGGAGAGCTGGCTCTTGACCTTATCTTTGGCACTCTTGACCCCCTGGGACCAGGGCAAAGCTGAGCTGGTTTTAAGGGGCTTTTGAGTACCAAAGACTCGGTCCAGAACCGTGTCCTTGCCCTCTCGAGGAGGAATCTCCGGATCTGAAAATCCGTTAAGGTTCCTCATCAGAGTCAAAACTTGCCAAAAGGCATGCTCCAACTCTTACGGCTCTCCTCCTGATGGACTAGCAGTAAGGTCTCCAGTCCCCAAAGGCTCTTCTTGGGGGGACTCGTGGACGTTCTCCACGGGCTTAGCTGGTTCTGGTCTGATCCTCGAAGAAGATTTCGGAACCGTCTTGGAGTCCTTCGACTCCCTCCTGGGAGGGATGCAGGATTCCAACAAAGATGGTGGGGGCTCTTCTCCGCCTTCACCCGAGGAGGCTTCTTGGCGCGAGGTGGGGTTTCTTCCATTGGTGCGATGGGAGAACGCCTCACCTCACGAGAATCCCGAGGACGGAAAACCCTCGATGGCTTCCGAGGAGCCAGTTTCGCCCTTGAAGAAGTAACCACGTCGTCCACTCTTCTCTTCCTCTTCAGGGGGGCCGAGATAGCCGCTGATTTGAGGCCTAGTTAAGAGAAAGCAGGCTTGAAAGCCTGCGTAACCACTCTGATCAAGGGCCCAAATCAAGTCAGCCGAATGACGGCAGCGCTGTCAGAGACACCCTCTGGAGGGAAGAGGATCGTAAGATCCCTAGGAGTGGAAACTACAACGGGGTCTGCCTGAAAGGAAGAAGCTGTAGAAGAAAAGTTCCTGGACCTGTCCGGAAATTTTCCTCCCTCTGTTGAGCGCGCTGTCCTGCGCTTACGGGGGGGGGGGGCAACGTGAAGATGACCTGACTGCGCGTCGTACTGCAGGATCCTGTGTGGGAACGCGCTGTGGGTCGCACTGGGCATCGTACTCGTGCGATAGGCCATTGCCTAGCTCAGGGGACGATGGCGCGCGGGCCAGCGAGGGGGCGCGGGCGAGCAACGGCGTGCGGGCGAGCGATGACGCGCGGGCGAGCGATGACGCGCGGGCGAGCGATGACGCGCGGGCGAGCGATGACGCGCGGGCGAGCGATGACGAGCGGGCGAGCGATGACGAGCGGGCGAGCGATGACGAGCGGGCGAGCGATGACGAGCGATGACGAGCGGGCGAGCAATGATGAGTAGGTGAGCGGTGGCGCGTAGGTGCGCAGGCGAGCGTTGGCGAGGGGGCGCGTTGGCGCGTAGGAGAGTTTGCGCGTTGGCGCGTGGGCGAATGATGGCGCGCAGGAGAAGGAGCTCGTGGGCGCGCTGGCGCGTTTGTGCGTGTTCCGGAGACCTCGGATGTTGAAGGGCCCGTAAAGGCGAAGACGTCGCGCGTGCGTGCAGGGGGAATATCCCTAGCGCACGGCCGTGCAGGAGGGCGCTCATCAGGAACAGGGGGGCCGAGATAGCCGCTGATTTGAGGCCTAGTTAAGAGAAAGCAGGCTTGAAAGCCTGCACAAATGCTCTGATCAAGGGCCCAAATCAAGTCAGCCGACTGACGGCAGCTCTGTCAGAGACACCCTCTGGAGGGAAGAGGATCGTAAGATCCCTAGGAGTGGAAACTACAACGGGGTCTGCCTGAAAGGAAGAAGCTGTAGAAGAAAAGTTCCTGTACCTGTCCGGAAATTTTTCTCCCTCTGTTGAGCGCGCTGTCCTGCGCTTACGGGGGGGGGGGGGGGGGGCAACGTGAAGATGACCTAACTGCGCGTCGTACTGCAGGATCCTGTGTGGGAACGCGCTGTGGGTCGCACTGGGCATCGTGCTCGTGCGATAGGCCATTGCCTAGCTCAGGGGGCGATGGCGCGCGGGCCAGCGACGGCGGGCGGGCGAGCGACGGCGTGCGGGCGAGCAATGACGCGCGGGCGAGCAGTGACGTGCGGGCGAGCGATGACGAGCGGGCGAGCGATGATGCGTAGGTGAGCGGTGGCGCGTAGGCAAGGGGTCGCGTTGGTGCGCAGGCGAGCGTTGGCGAGGGGGCGCGTTGGCGCGTAGGAAAGTTTGCGCGTTGGCGCGTGGGCGAATGATGGCGCGCAGGAGAAGGAGCTCGTGGGCGCGCTGGCGCGTTTGTGCGCGTTCCGGAGACCTCGGATGTTGAAGGGCCCGTAAAGGCGAAGACGTAGCGCGCATGCGTGCAGGGGGAATATCCCTAGCGCACGGGCGTGCAGGAGGGGGCTCATCAGGAACAGCAAGTTCTGGCAGTGGGCACGTGGCGCGCGGTGGAGACTGCCAGTGATGGCGCGTAGACAAGGGATGGCGAGCAGGCGAGGTCTGATGACGAGTCGGCGATCATGGAGGAGAGCGATGGTGAGCAGGAGAGGAAGAAGACTTCTCTTTGGAGCCCTGATCCGAAGATCAAGGGCGAGCAGGCGAGCGATGACGAGCAGGCAAGCGTTGGCGAGCAGGAGAGCGCTGACGAGCAGGAGATCGAGGGCGTCCATGGCGTGTATCAGGCCGAGGGTGCGCAGAGGTCCGTTGGCGAGCAGGAGATCATGGGCGCGTATTCTCTGGAACTGCAGGACGAACAGGAGATCGTGAGCATGCAGGAGGGCGCTGGCGAGATGAGACAGCAACCGGAGAGCGCTTGCTTGCAGTAGTGCGCTGGCGCGCAGGCGAAAAATTGGCGCAAGGGAAACCTGGCGCTCAAGGGACTTACACACAATGTGTGAAAGTCCCTTTTGCCCCGAAGGGACCGGTGGCCGTTTGAAAACGGGATGGGTGGGCACCCACAGCGCGTCAGCAGCCAGGAAAGGTGAAGGCAGGTAAGCAGGTCTGGCAGGCGTAGGAGATCGCGAACGATCTGCGAAGAGGTCCAGGTCCAAGGAAGTAGCAGGAACGGTAGCTGAAGGAGGAGGTTCCTCTGCAGGGGGACTGCGAGGATGAAGATCCGAAGAGGCACCTCCTAACACCCTTGTGAGGAGAAGGAAGACCTTGGTGACGAAGAGGAAGGCGAGCTTTACGTTGGATACGTCCTCTGGGAGCAGCAGGCAAACCATCGGCAGTCCTCCGAAGAGGAGTCGCTGTCAGTGAACTCCCCCCGGGGGGGGGGGGGGGGGTGTGGAGGGGGAATCACCTGCAGGAGAGACCGTTGGACTTAGTTTCTCCCTCGAAGGATGTTCGGAGGGGGAGCTAAGCCTTCAGCTACAACTGGAGCAGGGGTTTGAACACTCTCATTGGAAGCGTCTGCCACAACAGCCTCGACAATAGACAAGAGGGTCAACCTCTGCTACCGCCGGTGACTGTTTGACAGCAGCTCCCAACCTGATCATGTCAAACAGGGCTTCCTTGGAGGGCGAACCCTGAAGCCCCAAGGAAGCCCAAAAGCTGCAAAAGATCATCATTATTCACATAAGGAGAAATAATTAAATCCTCCCCAGGAGGTGGAGGAGGAGGAGCTGCCTCGCTATGGGAGGCAACTCCCCCTCCCAAACCCCAAGATCGGTCAACATCAGTACGGCCTACCCTACGCTACCACTCGACGGCCTCTCGCCAGAGGCCGACCGAGTGGGAGCTTCGGAGGAGGTTTGGGCTACGGAAGAAGAGTCCTTAGGATTTTCCTTCTTCAAAGAAACCTTCGAAGGAGAAATATCCCGTTTGGACTTCTTCTTCCGGCGCCGAGAAAACCTCTCCCACTGGGAGGTAGGCCACTCCCTACATTCCATACATACGTTATCACTTTCACACCGCTGAAACCTACAATAAGGGCATAAGGTGTGAGGATCCGTCTCGATGGAAGACATGAAGGTCCCACAAGGGCGGTCAGGTAACCCAGGGCACTTCCGCATTGTAGAGGCCAACTTCACAACACTCTAGAAAAGAGAAAGCAAAAGCAATGATTAATAACTGTCGTGTAGGCGAAGGTGACAGCGGACACGTCCGTCTAGCACCCGAGCCGTAAGCAAAGTGAGCTTACAACACAGGTGTGTGAGGGGGGAGGGTAGCTAACTACCCTCCCTAACCCCCGCTAACTAGCGGTGGGATAGTAATCCCTAGATAAATTTTTATGGCTCGTACTTTCAGCTACGCCGAAAGTAATTACCCACTTTAAATAGCGTGGTTTGTATTCCAGTTGCGGAAAAAAGTGTGTTTTTTTTGCTTAAAAAATCTAACCTCTTTTCAAAAATTTTTGGGGTAGGTAAATGACTTAGTTAGTGGCTGGAATTTACAGGATATTGTATTATTATTGTACAACAAAAATGTGTTAAAGAATCTGCACTTGGATATTATTTAGTTTTATAAAAATTATATTTTTTTTCCTCAGATTTCTATTTGGATTTTTTTCATAAATAAAATCCTTATATCCATTGCTGAGCATGGTAATTATGCATGAAAATATCTGAAATTTTATAAAAAAAAACCGGAACAAATCTTAGCTATTTAATAAGGGTATTACTTTCAGCGTAGCTGAAATGACGAGCCATTAATTCTTAATGAGGGTTAACTACCCACACCGCTAGTTAGCAGGGGGGTAGGGAGGGTAGCTTGCTACCACTCCCCCTCACACACCTGTGATTGAGCTCACTTTGCTTGGAGGTAGGACTTCAAGGGGGATAGGGCTGGCGGGAAAGTTTGGTTAAATAGCAAAGGTTTGTATAGTTAGGAAAAATACAAATTATCTACGAATTTGTCATTTGTTCCGTAACTGGAATACAAACCACGCTATTTAATAGGGGTGACTCCCCCATTAGGAAGCATGGACGTCCCAGCCAATCTGGCTTTTTGGCTTTACCCGGGAGCTCCTTATCTGAATGTGTTAGCACTCAAGGAATAAGGAGTCCCTGCACCTTGCTAAAACCTTGCTATGCAAGGTTTGCGGCCTACGCAAGCTGTGTTGAAGGCATGTAGAAATATGACACATCCTAGAAAGTTATTCTGAGTTCTTTAGATTGAAAAACTGTGTACTAGGACTTTCCCAATATCACCTCGTCAGGGTATGGGGACACAACAGTATCAATCTTAATACTAGGTACACAAGGGAACATGGTTTACCTGCAGTGGTTTGAGGTCAGCTATGCAGACAACCTAGGATGCTGCTTTCCCCAAGAGAGGGGAAAATGAAGAAAAGAATAAGGGCCAGTCAAACCTTTTCATTCATGCAGACTAAAACTGGGTAACAATTCCCTCGACCCTCTGCTACTTGTCCATTAAGGAGCTTGAGGTTTAAACCAGCTGTTGTGCAGCCACCACAGGACCGATAGAAAACGTATCGAGTCTCCTGTGGGTCACGTCTTGCAAGTACAGTAGTGGGATGTGAACGTGTTTTAACGTTTCCACGCCCCAGCTTGAAGAACCTGCATCACTGAGTAGTTTCTTTTGAAGGCCATGGACGTAGCTATGCCCCTGACATCATGTGCTCTGGGGCAACGTGACGGAGGAGGGTCTGGATTCAATGCAACGTCAATGACCCTGCGAATCCATGCTGAGATGGTGTTCTTGGTGACCCTCCTCTTGGTCCTTCCAGTGCTGACGAATAGTGCAGGCACACGAGGATGGGCTGTGGCTGTTCTCTTGAGGTACAGCCTCAAACTCCTTACTGGGCATAGTAAGAAATGGTCTGGGTCATCTGTTACAGTACAGAGACTAGAAATCTGGAAGGAGTCGAATCAAGGATCCGCTACTCCCAGGTTCTGAGTCTTAGCAATAAACTCAGGGACAAAGCTGAACGTTACCTCTCCCCATCCCCTTGAATGGGCGATGTCGTACGAAAGACCCTGAAATTCGCTGACTCGCTTGGCCGAAGCCAAATCTAGCACGAACACCGTCATCCAAGTCAGGTGGCGATCTGTTGCCTGGCGTAATGGTTCATAAGGAGGTCTCTTAAGAGACCTGAGAACTCGAACCACGTTCCATGGGGGAGGTCTCACTTCTGACTGGGGGCAGGTAAGTTCCTAACTCCGTATAAGTACAGAAAGTTCTAGCAATGAAGAAATGTCCATCCCTTTCAGTCTGAAAGCGAGACTTAAGGTTGAGCGATAGCCTTTCACTGCCGAGACTGATAGGCACATTTCTTCACGCATATACACGAGGAACTCCACTATTGCTGGAATAGTGGCATCGACTGGAGATATAGCCCTTCCTCGACGACAACCACAGAAGACTTTCCACTTTGCCTGGTAGACTGCTGCTGATGATTTTCGCAGATGTCCAGAATCCTGATCGCAACTTGTTGCAAAAATCCTCTCTCAGAGAGATGCTGGATATTCTCCAGGCATGACATCATAGCAAAGCTACAGCTTTGTGGAAGATGTTGGCATGTGGTTGTTAGAGTAGATTGTGTCATGAGGGAGTTTTCTTGGAGGCTCCGTTAGGAGTTACAAAAGGCCCGGGAACCATTCTGCGTGATGCCATAGAAGAACTATGAGGGTCATTGAAAGATTGACCGATGTTCCGGTCTTGTTGAGTACCCTCCTCATCAGAGAGATTGGGGGAAAGGCGTAAATGTCGATGTTGTCCCACCATTGCTGGAAAACATCTTGCCAGAGAGCCTTGGAGTCTGGGACTGGGGAACAGTACAGCGGGAGCCTGAAGTTCAGGGCCGTTGCGAAGGGGTCCACCGTTGGAAAACCCCACAAAGTCAGGACTTTGTTGGCTACTATATGACCCAAAGACCACTCGGTACTCATTATCTGAGATGCTCTGCTCAGGTTGTTGGCGAGCACATTCCTTTTGCCTGGAATGAAGCGTGTTGATAGTGATATCGAGTGGATTTCAACCCATCTCAGTATCTCTACTGCTAGATGGGATAGTTGCTGCGAAAAAGTACCTCCTTGTTTGTTGATTTAGGCCACTACTGTGGTGTTGTCGCTCATCACCACCATAGAGTGACTTGCCAGGAACAGTTGGAACTGTTGAAGGGCCAGAAAGACGGCCTTCATCTCTAGGAGGTTTATGTGGAGGTACTTTTTTTACTCTGACCAGAGGCCTGAGGTCGTGTGGTACAGCACATGGGCCCCCACCCTTATTTTGAAGCATCTGAAAACCTTATCAAATCTGGGGGGAGGACGAGAAGGTCCACTCCCTTTTGTAGATTCTCGTCTGCCACCCACCACTGGAGGTCTACCAGTTCCTTGGATGTCCGTGGAGTCGTGTGCTTGATTCCTCCGGGACTCAAATTGCCACTGGAGGGATCTCATCCTGAGGCGACCATTGGGAACTAGACAGGCTGGCTATGAAAGGTGACTGAGGAGACACAGCCACGATTGGGCTGGAAGTTCTTCTCATCTGAGAAAAGGTCTTGCAACCTTTCTCAGCCTTGCTATCCTGTTGTCTGATGGGAAGGCTTTGTGGAGATTGGTGTCTACAATCATACCTAAGTATACCACTCTTTGAGTGGGAAGCAGAGAGGATTTCTCGAGATTAACCATGATCCCAAGATCTTGGCAAAGTCTCAGTGTTGAAGAAGGGTTGACTCCAAGTATGCTAGGATTAGCCAGTCGTCCAGATAACGGAGGAGATGGATGCCAATCCTGTGTGCCCAAGATGACACTAGAGTAAACACTCTGGTGAAGACTTGTGGTGCTGTGGAAAGACCGAAGCACAACACTTTGAACTGGTATATTCTGTTGTCTAGGCTGAATTGTAAGTACTTCCTTGAAGACAGATGGACTGGGATCTGGACGTACGTGTCCTTTAGGTCCAGTGTGCACATGAAGTCTTGCGGTCTTACTGCTAGTCTGACCGTGTCTGCTATCTACATGCTGAACGGAGTTTGTTTGACAAACTTGTTCAGTGCTGAGAGGTCGATGACTGGCCTCCAGACGCCTTCTTTACAAGAAAGAGTCGACTGAAAAAGCCTGGGGATCCGTTGAGGACCTCTTAAAGAGTGCCCTTCTTCAACAGGGTCTGGACTTCTGGCCGAAGGGCTTGCCGCATTGCCGATCCCATGGCAAGGGAGTGCAATGACACTGGATTCCTGGTCAGGGGAGGTAGAGATGTTATGAACGAGACACGATATTTTAGACTAATCACGGATATTGTCCAGGAATCGGCCCCAAGTTGCTTCCACCAGTTTGCGCAACTTTGTAGGCATCCCCAGTCCCTGGTGGAAATGCAGGGGGACTGCCTATCCTACCGTTTGTGGCCTCGGCTGCTTCCTTTAGGATTTTTCCCTCCCCTGCAGAACTTTTTGGCTTTCCTGTCTTTGACAAGAAAGGGCTTAGACATCGTTGTCTTCGCTGCAGTTTTTGTCGTCTTTGTGGTCTTGGTTGGACGGGATTGCTGTGGTGCTGAAGGTTTATAGGGCTTAGATGTTAAAGCCCTATGGAGGAAGGAGTCTTGATGAGACTTCCTCCACCTCTCAGCAGCATGTTCCACATCCTTATGCTCAAACAGATGGGACCCCTCTATGGGGGAATGTCTGAGCCTATTGATCTCGACGCTAGGGACCTTCTGGTGGAACCTCTCAGCAACTGCATCTCAACGTTTCAAGATGGTATTTGCCCACAAGTTCGAGACTTGGTGGCCAAGAAACTCGATCGTGTGAGTACCTGAGAGTAGGAAGGTTTCCATAGCTTTCCTGGTACGTTCCTTGGAGAAATCCTCTGATTGTATCAGGATACCTAAGGTCCCTAACCAGATATCAAGCCACAAAGTAGCTTGCATAGCATACTTTGTGACCTTCTCCTGATTAAGGATCTCGGCTGCCGAGAACGAGACCTGCCGGTTGGAGAGTCTTTCAAGAGGGATTCCGCTGGTTAGCTCTCCCAGCGAGTGGTAAAGAGGAAGAACAGAACTGGACTCCTCCAGGATCTCGAAGTACCTCCTCTGCTGTACGCGAGGAGGTGGGAGAAGCTTGTTCGTGGTACCGGAACGGTTGGAGGAGGCTAACTCGGAGAGCTGCTGGGCGATGTTGTCCCTGGTACTCTTCACCCCTTGAGACCAGGAAAGAGCTGCAATAGTCTTCTGAGGGTTTTTGAGTACCAAAGACGCGGTCTAGGAACGTGTCTTTGCCACCTCGAGGGGGGATCTCTGGGTCGGAAAACCAGTTGAAAACCCTCATTAGAGTCAGAATCTGCCAGAATGCATATTCCAACTTCTGCTGGTCTCCTCCTTTTGTTGGACTTGCAGCGAAGTCTCCTTCTGTCCCCAAAGGCTCTTCTTGGGGAGAGTCCCAGACATTCCCTGAATGGCTGGCTGGCTCCATTCTAGCCCTAGTGGAGGACTTCGGCATGGTTTTGGAGTCTTTGGATTCCTTCCGGGCAAGGAGGTAAGATTCCAACATTGATGTGTGAGACATGTCCCTTCTGTTCTCAGACTGCGAGGAACTCTCGGTGTGAAGAGAGATTTCCTCCATTGGTGCGATGGGGGAGAGTCTATCTTTGCGTGGTTCCCTAAGTGATGGGAGATCTTCGTCCGAAAGGGATGGAGAGTTTGTCTGAGGAACAGGAGGAACTTGCCTAGATGGTCTGCATGGAGTCAACTTCATCCTTGGGGAAATGATCATGTCCGAAACTCTTCTCTTCCTCTTCAAAGGGGTAGAGGAAGCCATGGTTCCATGCCTTAGATCTAGAGCTATAGGTCGCTCTGCTGAGCGATCAGACAGGACAGACTTGAAAGCCTGGGTTACGGCTCTGATTAAGGCACTGAACCAGGGCTGCTGAAGGGAAAGGGACCAAAGGTTCCCTGGGAGGAGTTACTGGAATAGGTGGGTTTGCCTTAGAATGTAACTTAGGGATCCTGAACCTCTCTGCATGAAATTGTTTCCCTTCTCCCACAATGCGCGACGCTATGCGCTTACAGGGAGGGGAATGAGGCGATGGCAACCTTGCCTGTTGGTGTGCCTGTTGGTGTGCCTGTTGGTGGACATGCTCGCGCGCGGGAGATTATTGGCGCTCGCGCGAGGGAGAATAACGGCGCTCGCGCGAGGGAGAATAACGGCGCTCGCGCGAGGGAGAATAACGGCGCTCGCGCGAGGGAGAATATTGGTGCTCGCGCACGGGAGAGTATTAGCGCACATCCGTAGAAGAGAGAGGGTACGCGCGCACATCCCTGTATGTGTGCGCAGGTGAGCGCACATGGTCTGGTGAGCGCTGGCGCGCAGGTAAGGACAACAAGGTTGTCACCTCACCTACGAACTTGTGCGCAGGAAAGTGATGGCGCGTAGGTTTTTACTGGCGCGTTGGTTGGCATGCACAGGAGAGCGCTGTTGCACAAGAGATGTTGGCACGCAGGAGAGCGCTATTGCGCAGGAAACGTTGGCGCGCAGGTAACTGGCGCGTAGGAGAAAATTGGCGCGCAGTAGAGTGCTGGCGCACAGGTGGACGCTGGCACATAGTAGATCTTGGGCGCATAGGTGCAGGAGAGCGCTGGCGTGCAGGAGATCGTTGGCGCGCAGGAGAGCACAAGTGCGCTATGGTGTGCTGGCGCGTAGGCGACCCTGAGCATGTTTGCGCAGGTAATTGTGGCTGCGTGTGTGCATGTGGGCGCGTGTGCCCATTTCGCGCAGGAGAGCGCTGAAGATCAGGTTGGTGCGTAAGCACATGATGGCGCGCAAGCGCATGAGGCTGCTGCCCTCTGTGAGGGCGAGCAGGATGGGTGGTGCGCCAAAGCGTTGGTGATTGACGAGCTGCTGGTGAGCGCTGGTCAGGGCATTTAGGCACGTGGTGCGCAGGGCGAGATTGATGCACGCAATATCGCACTTTGGAGGAGCTTTATTAGGCTCATACAGGAACGGCGATGGAAGGTCAGCAGGTCTGTTGGATGGATGGTCGACGTGTCGTTTAAAAGGACGACCATCCACCGAAGGAGATCGCGAACGATCTACAGAGAGGTCCAGGACCGAAGTCACAAGACTGGTTGCAGGTGCAGTGATGGATGATTGAAGGTTTAGAGGATCCTCTGTGGAAGACTGCATTGAAGACGTTAAACCAAAGAGGTGCCTCCTCACCGCAGGTGAAGGAAGGCCTCTAAGGCGAAGAGGAAGGCAAGCCTTCCGACGGATGCGCCCTCTGGGGGCCGTTGGATCAGCAAGCTGACCGTCAGCAGTCCTCCGAAGAGGAGTCTCTGTATGTGAACTCTCCAGTGGGGAAGAAACACTAGTAAGAGAGACCGATGATGAACTTAGTTTCTTCCTCGGAGGATGGTCAGGAACGTAGGAAACTAAGTCGGCAGCTACAGTTGTAGAGTTTGGAGTGGCAAAGGAGATGGGTGATGTCGCATGAGACCCCTCTGACACAACAACGTCGACATGAGTCAGGGGATCTACCACTGACGGCGACAACGATTGCTTAACAGAATCACCCATGCGGATGAACTCAAGCAACGCCTCCTTGTAGGGCGAACCCATGAGCCCCAAGGAGGACCAAATCTGAAAAACGGAGGTTAGTGACAAGGGCTCACCCATGGGGAGAGGTGATGCTGCTTTGCTAGGGGAAGCAACCTCATCTTTCGAGACCTGGGGTTGGTCAGAAATAAATTGGTCTACGCTATTACTTGATGGTCTCTCGAAAGAGACCGACCGAGTAGGAGCTTCGGAGGAGGTTTGGGCGACGGAAGAAGAGGTCTTGGGTTTTCCTCCCTTCGAAGGAGAAATATCCCGCTTGGACTTCTTCTACCGCCATCGCGAAAACCTCTACCATTGGGAGGAAGACCACTCCCTACACTTGTCGACACTATCACACCGTTGACCTCTGCAAGAAGGACAAAGGGCGTGAGGATCAGTCAACTTCACACACACTCAGTCAAAAAAAAAAAAAGTTAATAGCTGCCAATTGTCGGCGAGGATGAAGAACAGCAACGACCGTTCACCATCCGAGCCGAAAGCAAAGTGAGCTCAATCACAGGTGTGTGAGGGGGAGTGGTAGCAAGCTACCCTCCCTACCCCAGACTAACTAGCGGTGCGAGTAGTTAGCCCTCGTTAAATTTAATGGCTCGTCATTTCAGCTGCGCCGAAAGTAATACCCCTATCAAATAGCTTGGTTTGTATTCCAGTTACAAAACAAACATAGAACTATGCCAGCTTGTGTCGGATATGCTCACAAAATGGCTGCCAACCACAAATTTGATATTACACAACTTACCTTATTTAGGTATTGATGGTCGAGCTCAACCTGAGGTTATCTCAGAAATAGCACAAGGAAAAGAGCTGGGTTGAAATGTGTACTCCCGACTGCTGCACACACTGAACTGAGGTCTCACAGGCTGATATCACTTACAACCAATACGGATGAAAATTTATGGCAAAAAAAAAAAAAAATAAATAAATAATTTTTTTTTTTTTTTAACTCGGGTCGTATACAACCCTCCTTACCTATCCAGGGGTAAAGAGCATCAGATCCAGAGGGGAGACGAGAAGATAGGCCTCTTTGCACAGGTTCTCGTCTGCCACCCACAATCCGCGGTTAGTCCAGGGGGGGAGAGAGATATTGCATAGCAGAAAACACATCTCGAGGTGATGTCAAGACGTGCAACTACTTGCATGTTCTTGCAATGAAGGGGAACAGCCTGTCCTCCCTCCAACTGCCACCATTCTAGAGTGGTTGCCGATACCAAACGGTAAACCAATTAATCAGTAGAGTAATACCTTGAGATACGAGCTTAATGTATTCCAGGACCCGAGCTCGAATGTCAATTCGCTTGTATCTCGAATAAATTTTCCCCATATAAAAGATAACAAAATACTAATCTGCTCCCACCCTCTGAAAAAACACCTAAAAACAGTATATTACAGTGGAAAAATAACAAATTTGTATTCCCAAAACTGATACCCTATAAATAGCGAAAGGTTTGTATCTGTGTCGGAACAAACATGTTTTTAATTGTTCTAATTCACAACCTACGCTCACAAAATAACAAATACCTATGTACTGGTTATGATCTGCAATAAAATGTGACATTATGGAGTTCTTACCTTCAAGACAGACGGTAGCGGCTAACGGCGGTGTGTGCTGAGGAGGAGGGAGAGAGAAAGGGGAGGAGAAAGACTTGATGGCAACACGTTCAGTACGCTACACTTTTGTAACACTACGTAACATAACTTAAACTTTAAACTTAAATGAAATGGAATTAACTTACTGTACACACTAAAAAGTAAATGTTAATCTTACGTTATATACACTAAACTTAATTCTGATTTTCTTTTAATTTCAATTTTTTCTACCCTTCTTCTTTCGGCTTGGCTCTTTTTGCCATGCTTTTTTACTCGCTTTCACCTTCACTTTTTAAAAGGAACCTATCTAGGGATGTTTGCTTTTGTCTCCCCTTCAAAATGTTACAAAAATGACGTACACAAGTGTCGTCATAAAAGGCTAACACACGACTACAAGCCAACTTGTCCGGGTGCCTCTTTTCCATAAAATCAAAAAAACTCCTGCCACTTCGCTAACATGCAATGGTTTCCTTCCTTATAGCATCCTTCTGCTTGAGGATGGTACAAATTGTTGATGTACTCCTCTCATATTGGCAAGCCAGCTCAGTCACTCGTACACCACTCTCATGTTTTTCGATTATTGTCATGCCATTTCGAAAAATGACTTTTCACCAAAACTCTTACGTCGTCAATTGTCATGACTTACGTTCGGAGGCTACCATTCAATTTAGGACAATCAACATATTCCTGGCTAGCCTATCTATAACAAACCAAACCTTGGCATAGGCTAATACCGTGTACATCATAGGCATAGGCTAATACTCTAAGCCTAGACTTAAGGTTAAACTTGACTCTTGCTGTGGAGAAGGACGGATCTTCATGTGTAGTGGAGGTTGAGGGAAAGGCTGGTTCCCGGGGTCTTTTATTTCTTACTTCTACAAGCGCTAGTACATGACAGGTACTCCAAACAGGTACCCTGTAATATGTTATTTTCATTAGTAAAATAAATTTTTTAATATACTTACCCGATAATCATGTAGCTGTCAACTCCGTTGCCCGACAGAATTCTACGGGAGGGATACGCCAGCTATCACTATACTAGAAGGGGGTGTACTCACAAGCGCCACCTGTGGCCAGGTACTACAGTACTTGTTGTTGACGCCACCTCACTTTTTCCTCGGTCCACTGGTTCTCTATGGGGAGGAAGGGTGGGTCAATTAAATCATGATTATCGGGTAAGTATATTCAAAAATTTATTTTACTAATGAAAATAACATTTTTCAATATTAAACTTACCCGATAATCATGTAGCTGATTCACACCCAGGGGGGTGGGTGAAAAACCAGTGTACAAGACTAAAGGATAGCTAAGTATCCCGTATTTCATATAATCAGTTATCCACAATAACAATGAAATAATAAGTACCTGGTAAGGAAGTCGACTTGAACCGTTACTCTGCCTTTAATAAGATCGTCTTCCTTACTGAGCGCAGCGTTCCTCTTGGAAGGCTGAATCAACTCAAAGGTGCTAAAGTATACAGGGCTGCAACCCATACTAAAGGACCTCATCACAACCCTTAACCTCGGCGCTTCTCAAGAAAGAATTGACCACCCGCCAAATCAACAAGGATGTGGAAGGCTTCTTAGCCGACCGTACAACCCATAAAAAGTATTCAAGAGAAAGGTTAAAAGGTTATGGGATTATGGGAATGTAGTGGCTGAGCCCTCGCCTACTACTGCATTCGTTGCTACGAACGGTCCCAGGGTGTAGCAGTACTCGTAAAGAGACTGGACATCTTTGAGATAGAATGATGCGAACACTGACTTGCTTCTCCAATAGGTTGCATCCATAACACTCTGCAGAGAATGGCTCTGTTTGAAGGCCACTGAAGTAGCCACAGCTCCCACTTCATGTGTCCTTACCTTCAGCAAAGCAAGGTCTTCTTCCTTCAGATGAGAATGTGTTTCTCTAATCAGAAGCCTGAATAGTAAGAAACTGAGTTCTTAGAACTTGGAAAAGAAGGTTTCTTGATAGCACACTATAAGGCTTCTGATTGTCCTTGTAAAGGTTAAGACCTTTTTAGATAGTACCTAAGAGCTCTAACTGGGCAAAGTACTCTCTCCAGTTCATTCCCCACCAAGTTGGACAGGCTTGGGATCTCGAACGACTTAGGCCAAGGACGTGAAGGAAGCTTGTTTAGCAAAAACCGAGCTGCAAGGAACATGTAGCCGTTTCAGATGTGAAAACAATGATCCTGCTGAAGGCGTGGATCTCACTTACTCTTTTAGCTGTTGTCAAGCACACGAGGAAAAGAGTTTTTAATGTGAGGTCCTAAAAAGAGGCTGATTGGAGAGGTTCAAATCTTGATGACATAAGGAACCTTAGGACAACGTCTAGATTCTAGCCTGGAGTGGACAACCGACGTTCCTTTGAGGTCTCAAAAGACCTAGGGAGGTCCTGTAGATCTTTGTTGGTGGAAAGATCCAAGCCTCTGTGGCGGAAAACCGCTGCCAACATACTTCTGTAACCCTTGATCGTAGGAGCTGAAAAGGGATCTTACTTTCCTTAGATATAACAGGAAGTCAGCAATCTGGGTTACAGTGGTACTGGTTGAGGAAACTGCATTGGTCTTGTACCGGCTACGGAAGACTTCCCCTTGAGACTGATAGATTCTGAGAGTGGATGTTCTCCTTGCTTTGGCAATCGCTCTGGCTGCCTCCTTCGAAAAGCCCCTAGCTCTTGAGAGTCTTTCGAAAGTCTGAAGGCAGTCAGACGAAGAGCGTGGAGGTTCGGGTGTACCTTCTTTACGTGAGGTAGACGTAGAAGGTTCACTCCTAGAGGAAGAGTCCTGGGAATGTCGACCAGCCATTGCAGTACCTCTAAGAACGATTCTCTCGCGGGCCAGAGCGGAGCCAACCAACGTCAGCCGTGTCCCTTTGCGAGAGGAGAACTTCTGAAGTACCCTGTTGACAATCTTGAACGGCGGGAATGCATACAGGTCGAGATGGAACCAATCCAGCAGAAAAGCATCCACGTGAACTGCTGCTGAGTCTGGAATCGGAGAACAATACAATAGGAGTCTCTAGGTTATCGAGGTAGCGAACAGATCTATGGTTGGCTGACCCCACAGGGCCCAAAGTCTGCTGCAAACATTCTTGTGAAGGGTCCACTCTGTGGGGATGACCTGACCCTTCCGGCTGAGGTGATCTGCCATGACATTCATACCGCCCTGAATGAACCTCGTTACCAGCGTGAGCTTTCGATCTTTAGACCAGATGAGGAGGTCCCTTGCGATCTAGAACAACTTCACGAAAGAGTCCCTCCCTGCTTGAAGGTGTAAGCCAGGGCTGTGGTGTTGTCAGAGTCCACCTCCACCACTTTGTTAAGCTGGAGGGACTTGAAGTTATCAAGGCCAGAAGAACCGCCAACAACTCCTGCAATTGATGTGAAGTGTCCTTTGCTCCTGATTCCATGTTCTCGATCATTCCTGTCCGTCCAAAGTCGCACCCCAGCCCGTGTCTGATGTGTCCGAGAGGAGACGGCGGTCGGGTTTCTGAACAGCCAAAGGTAGACTTCCTTGAGAAGAAAGCTGTTCTTACACCACGCGAGAGAAGACCTCCTCTCTTCGGAAACAGGAACTGAGACCGTCTCTAGCGTCATGTCCTTTATCCAGTGAGCAGCTAGATGATACTGAAGGGGGGGAGGTGGATTCTCCCTAACACGATGAACAGGGCCAGCGATGAAAGTGTCCCTGTTAGACTCATCCACTACCTGACTGAGCATCGGTTCCTTCTCAGCATGCTCTGGATGCATTCTAGGGCTTGGAAAATCCTTGGGGCCGACGGAAAAGCCCGAAAAGCTCGACTCTGAAGATCCATACCCAGGGAGACAATGGTCTGGGATGGGATGAGCTGAGACTCCTCAAAATTGACCAGGAGGCCCAGTTCCTTGGTCAGATCCATAGTCCATCTGAGAATCTCCAGACAGCGACGACTTGTGGGAGCTCTTAAAAGCCAGTCGTCTGACGGAGCCGGACACAAGATCATGGTACTGCTGCACAGTCTGTGAACTGTCAACCATGGGCAAGCGAGGAAGTACAGTGACAACCCGAAGCTGTCTAGACTGTCTGGGTCGTACAGACAACTCCTTATCGGGTTGCTGAGGTTGCCGCACTGCGTCACAACAAGTCACTTCTGCTGGTGAACGTCTTCCCAGTGACACACTGACTCCGTAAACAAAAAAATCCTTTAACAAGGACTAAGCTTGGACTGCATGTCTTGCAACACAGCTCAAGGTCTATGGGAGCAGGTGTGGTAACAGACGGGGTTAGTGACTGAAGTGGAACCATTACCTTCCCTGGAAGCATGTTATGCTTAAATAAAAGTCCAAAGGAGGCTACGCAGCTAAAGGCTCCTCTCCAAATGACAGAGTCCTCAAGGGAATATCAGAAGGAGGGAGAACAGCACTTTCTCATCTACAGGGACCATATCCGAGAAAAGTTAAGTTCTCTCAGTGAGGGTTTCAATGGTGCAAAAGCAGCAGACTAGAAGGCAACATTATGAAACTGCTTGACAGTCTAGTGAGTTGGTAACAACCAAAGATGTATGACTGAGAAGCATGCGGTAAGGTATGCAGAGCATGTTGTATGCAGAGCATGCTGTATGCAGAGCATGCTGTATGTAGAGCATGTTGTATGCAGAGCATGCTGTATGCAGAGCATGTTGTATGCAGAGCATGCTGAATGCAGAGCATGCTGTATGCAGAGCATGTTGTATGCAGAGCATGCTGTATGTAGAGCATGTTGTATGCAGAGCATGCTGAATGCAGAGCATGCTGTATGCAGAGCATGTTGTATGCAGAGCATGCTGTATGCAGAGCATGCTGTATGAAGAGCATGCTGTATGAAGAGCATGCTGTAAGGTAAGCAGAGCGTGTTGCATGGCGTTAAACATTTCTCAGAAATTCCATGACCAGTGCTAGAGTGCTTCATGCATGCTTGCATGGGGTTTTAATATCAACCTAATATTTACCTTACATTCATAACTCATGATTCATTTTTGTTTTGAAGATATTTTTGCCATATTCTGCGATATTGTTAAAAATATATTGCAAGGAATACATATATATTTTTATATAAGTAAGACAAATAACCTCCATTATCATAATGTTTATGTAGGCATACTGCAAGTTATGAAAGTAAAGAGGTGTTATTATTGTCATTTGTTATTTCTCAAGTTGAGGAGAAAGTAGCAGATGCATGCGTTGAGGTGGCTGACTCATAGCATGAGGTTGCTGCCTCAACAGTTGCGCTTGTAAGGTTGAAGGATGCGCAGTAGCAGGTTCCTGAGGAACGAGTTGAGGTTCCTGAGGTGTGAGCTGCGAGCGTTCAGGAAGTGGTTGCGCAGAACGCAGTAATTGTCTCGCGAGTTGAGGCTCCTGAGGCGCAAGGCTAAGGTGTTGTGGTGCTTGCCTTGAGGAGGGTTGAGCTCGCTGCAGCGAGAGCTGAGGAGACTGACTCATGGATGGGAGAGGTTGTTGTACCTCAACCGAGTGTTGCATCAATGGTGGAGCAGCAAGTGGAAGCGGAGGAAGAGAGGTATAAGCCTCCTGATCCCATTGCTGAGGTTGCCTTAAGGGAGGCGGAGGGAGCTGTACACCACTGGGAACAGTAAACTCAGAACGTGGCTCAACATCGTACGCCTGGCAGGCGGTACTGCGGTCAGGCGGAGCGAGTGCAGGCGGAGGCGGAGGCGCAACCTTCTCAGCCCGACACTCACGCATCAGGACCGCAAGTTGTGACTGCATGGACTGCAGTAGAGTCAACTTGGGGTCGGCAGACACTAAGGTCTGCTGAGGCGAAGCCTTAACAGAAGAGATCTGTTGCGGCAGCACCTTACTCCTTTTAGGAGGTGTGCAGTCACCTGATGACTGAGGAGAGTCAGAGCTAACCCAATGACTGCATCCGGGTTGTTGAACTCTAACTTCGTACGTCTGGCATAGGTCTGGACTTTACGTTTAAGAGGTCTTGAGACCTGAGACCAGCGTTTTCTCTCCGAAATTTCTTCTGCAGACGAGCAAATTAAGGGCTCAATCGTCTGCGGGTGGGAGTGACGGTCTCTGAAAGACACGCCCGCAACCACCGAGGATACTTCTGTGCGCCGATCAAGGCCTGCCGAACCCTTTTGCCCTTCGACATTGCTTCTCCCCTGGGCTTGGGAGCTTGCAAGAGGTCCCGGACTGGGAGGACGACTGGCACGCACAGAAGTACCCTCACGCACAACACTGACACACTTAGCGCTAATCACTTATCACTTTTGATTTTCTGTTTGCACTTATTTCACTGAACTCGAAACTTTAAGTGGTTTGTACCTGAAACACGCAATTCTATCTTTTCTCAAAAGTTAGTAATTGCGAAAAACAGAATTACAATGTAACAGAAAAATCTAATGAAAGATAAATAATTCAGTGGCTGGAAAGAGACTAAACACTAGATCAAATAAACTACGTTTAAAATCTCTCACCGCATAAAGCTTGAGAACAAGAAAAAACTCTAGAAACGTTTACCTTCTTCCCCTAAAGAGACTAGGGAGAAGAGCAAAAACGATAACAACGTTACTCGCTTGAACGAAACGTTTATCCTCCTCTTTCTCCCTCCGTCTCTCTCTCTCTCTCTCTCTCTCTCTCTCTCTCTCTCTCTCTCTTGACTTAGAACCTGAGAGAAGAGCCCAATCATATATATCGTTAAAACATATTATGTTAAAGGAAAAAACTGAAATATTTCCCAATTTATTAGAATTAAAACCATTAAGTTAAGAAAGAATGAACAAAACGCTAGACACGGTTACTCTTACTGCAACGTGACACCGTGAAAATTCTCTCTCTATCGTGACGATAGAGCGCAAGTTGAACGTTCTGAACGTCAACAACTGCAGAGACAAAACAAAACGTTAGTTCAACTTTGAAAACAGTACGAGACTATCAAAGAAATTCTTTCAAAAACATTAAAATAGCAAAATATGTTAACAGGTAAAACCGAAATGACGGGCTCAATGTTAATTAACTTCGGTACCAAGAAAAGACCGCCTACTATTAGGAAAGGTCGAATATAAACAAATATAAAAATTAATTTTAATAAGTTTATAATAAAAGGAAGTTAATCGAAGAGGCCTATAAAAGGCGGAGAGATATAAAATAAATCTATAACTTTTGTTAAGCAAAATTAAGAAAGAGAGTCTATACTCTCTTAAACACCAACACTTCCGTCTAAGGGAAGGGTCGGCCATTTAAAGGTGAAAGAGAGTTCATACTCTCTTCGTCACCATAATTAAATTAATTCCAAAAGCTAACTAAGCTAATATAGAAGTTTCTAGTATAGCGAATAGCTGCAAATTTTAGAGAAATACTTCACCAAACCGTGAACAATACTCCAAAATCATAAGCGTATCCAAGAACGTCTTGCCGGAAGCACGACAGAGGAAAAAGTGAGGTGGCGTCAACAACAAGTACTGTAGTACCTGGCCACAGGTGGCGCTTGTGAGTACACCCCCTTCTAGTATAGTGATAGCTGGCGTATCCCTCCCGTAGAATTCTGTCGGGCAACGGAGTTGACAGCTACATGATTATCGGGTAAGTTTAATATTGAAAAACAAAGTCTTCATTTAGGACAACATCCTATCTCAAACAACATGCAATTCGTAGCCTAGGCTATACTGAACTCTTACCTAACCTACTGGTTACACTGCACAGTTAGCCTGGCAACTCACTTTCAGAAATCTGGGAATAATATTGCAGATCTTAACTTACGGTTGGTAGCACAATTCTAACCACATGCAAGAGCAGCATGAAGTAGTTTCAATACTGGCAAAATTATCGTAACCTTATTTGATACAGTAATTCTGTTATTACATTTAAAAAGATAACCACAATAGACAATATCAAGTGTTATTAAAGCACAGCACTCAATCACAAACTCTCGACCGCAGACACAACTACTACTTTGTTACGCCCCTCTACACCTCTGCCTATGCACACTCGATCCCACACCATCTCAACAATGTGTGGCTAACATAACATTTTGATGAGATGAAAACCAATTCGTTTATTGTCTAATAATCGTCAAGGAAATTACCATTCAGTTAAAATGGAGTTTTTATAATAAAACAAAGTTTTATGAATACTTACCTGGCAGTTATATATATATATTTTAAGCTATATACTGTATATATAACTGACAGGTAAGTTCTATTCATAAAAAAGTAAGTTAAAAGACAAAAATTAATGGCAGTCCACAATAGGCGAGGAGGAAGAGCGGAAACAACCGCTCTCCATCTGAGCCAAAAGTACTGTAAAGTGACTAAATCACAGGTATGTGAACAGGAGTGGTCGTAAGCTAACACCCCACTTAACCCCGCTAACTAGCGGTGTGGGTAGTTAACCCTCACTAAATTTTAATGGTTCGTCATTTCAGATCCGCCAAAAGTATAACCCCTAATAAACAGCGTGGTTTGTATTCCAGTTACGGAACAATTAAGTGTTAATGTTTTCTGACATGTATAAATCTGCTCTGTAAGGTTAAGTGTTTACGTTTTCTGCCACTTGTTAACGTTTTCCGCCGTTTTTCATCCTCCTCTACTGCCCCGCACTTCGCTCTCAGACATCGCCTCACTCAAAAGGTAAGGTTCCACATTTTTTTTACTGTATTTTACTGTTTCCACTAATTAAACACTTCTTTTACAGGTTGCCAATAGTAAATTTATTATTAAATGCTCAAAATACAGTACTTTTCATACATTTAGTAGTTTAGTGGGGTGTATTCTTTTCATAATCATTTAATGGGGTATTTTTGTAGGTTCTGGTATGAATTAGGCTATTTACATGTAAAAGGCAACTAACAAGATGAAAAAAATCACTACAGAAGCCATTACGGAACCAATCAATTTCGTGTTGTGAGGCATTACACATCGTTTCAGTAAAGATTGCCAAGACAAAAGCAAAGAGACATAAGTGCCAATCATCAGGTAAGAAATTATTTGTGATTTACTTCACTATAATGTAAGGATTTATTTGTGAATGACTTTTAATTTGTGACTTCGGAAGGGGGGTCTGGGAGGCTTTCAATCTGACAAGGGGTTGTGATCTGGGAAGGGGGCCTGTGGGGAAGCCTCCGGCTACGGGTTGCGACCTGGAAACTACTAGGTTAGGTTAGATGGGTTTGTTAGGTTCTGAACCCTTTTAAAAATCTCAAGAGTGGTAAATAATCATGTTTTGTTGCCTGGTAAGGTGGTAAGGGGGGTGAGGGGGCTTGACCCCCACCTAGGGATTGTGACCTGGGAACTACTAGCTCAGGTTAGGTTTTTTTTTTTTAGGTTCTGTACCCTATCACAAATCTCAAGAGTGGTAAATAATCCTGTTTCATGACATGGGAAGGGGGGTCTAGGGGCTAGGCCCTGGCTAGGGGTTGTGACCTGGGAACTACTAGATTAGGTTAGGTGGTTTTGTAACATTTTACAAACGCCCAATATCAAATAATCACGCTTGGTCCTGTTTTGGCACACCCAAAATCCCAAGTTCCCACCTGTGACCCTAGAGAAAAGGGGGGGGGGGGAATAAGGGCACAACAACTTATTTGCAGTGGAAATAAAGGTACCATTCGCAAAATTACCCAAATTCGTCGAAAGCACACCATTTACTAAAATATTAGCTTCTTTATTCTTAGAAATGTTACCCCATGTTTTTCTATAAATTTATCAGGTAGGGAATATGAAAATTATTTGGTTCATACATTTGGCTAAAATTAAAGTATCATGTATTTACCCTTCGTACTGTACTTTCTGCAATTATTGACTAAAACTAAAATATTTTTAAGGCAGATGGTGACACAGTGCACACTGTAGGATCTGTAACCTACACTGTCTAAAGTCTAAACCATGCTCAAAAAAAGCGAACGTTTAAATGAGAAATTTCAATTTCAAGCTCGTATTCACTTACCTCCATGTAAAGCAGATGACCAGCTAACACACCAG
Source organism: Palaemon carinicauda (assembly GCF_036898095.1). NCBI lineage: Eukaryota > Metazoa > Arthropoda > Malacostraca > Decapoda > Palaemonidae > Palaemon > Palaemon carinicauda. Next base: position 325,789 of record NW_027169036.1, on the reverse strand, counting down.
AGACAAGAGAAAGTAACACACAGAGTAACCGACACTTATTCTAACAAGTAACTAATATTGACGCAACGAGGGAATATGAATTGAGGAAATGAAGTAAAGTCTATTGACTCCAGCAGATCAGACTACTTCGTTCATATAAACCGTGACAGTAATTGAACAACACACATCTAATGCACCAACTTCAGGGTAATAATTAATTTCGCACTTACAGCCTAATTAGAACATAAGTTAAACTGAGATATTTTTTTTCAAGGTAGAAACAAAATTTTGGGAGGCACAAAGTAATTTACGTTGACAAGACAATAACGTTACGGTAACAATGTTACAGACAGTGTTACCAACATTCCACTTACCAGTGGAAAAATTCAAAACATACACCAAATGGATACTAAATTTTGTCAAAAAGTATCCAGTGTAAAGTAAATTGTGTCTGAAAATTAGACATTAATTTTCAATATATATCTATTGTTTTTACTATCTATTATCTAAGCTAACTTTATTTTGTTGAATTGTTACCAAGATGTGAAATCATCCCATGGCATAGTAACTTGCCATCATTGGGCAAACAAAAATATGTTTAACAAAATTCAGAAACTATAGTGCTTTGTTAAAATTAAGTCTTTCAATCATAAAATTATAATTGATTATCTTAGATAAAGTCATTATGCTGCACATATTCTAGGTTTAAGTTTTTCTTTACTATCAAGTAAAGCCAATTCAATAAATACATACTCCACTAAATTCCTCACAGTAATGACCTTCGCAATGGTAAAATATTGCACCACAAATAATATTGTCAGGGAATTTAAGCGGCGTTAAATGTGTGAACCTATGCCAATAGCAATATTTTTATGAACTAATATGTTTGAGCAACCAATATAAGCAGTATTAAACATCCGTAGGCCTACATTAAGGCCCAATATAACCTATTTGACTACCGATGTCATGTTGACACTTGAACATGTTAGGTGTCAGAGTTTTTGGCTCTTTGCTTTTAAGGATAATCATACAAAATGATATAATGTAATGACAACACAATCTTCAGAAATTGATCGATTACTGTTAATGCAATAAAAAGGACAGTAATATTGACTAAAAACCCACGAAAAAATGTAAAATCAAACAAAATTGTATCCCAAAGACCGATTTTTTTTCCATTTTGTATCCATAAGAACAGACTTTGTCAAAAAAAAAAAAAAAAAAAAAAAAAAAAAAAAAAAAAAAAAAAACATCCATGGGATTCGTATTCCTACTGGGAACACTTTATTACTATGACAGGTGTTATCAAATTATTGCGACTTCAATGTATGTCTACCAAGGTTGCCTGTTTGGCCCTCTTGAGGCCAGGAAAAGCTCAAATATGGCTCTTGCTGTCGAGACGGCCTTAGTTTGGCCCTTTAACAGAATTTGGCTTCTTTTTCTTTGGCATATTTTCATGAAATATTGATATGAAATAAATATATTTGAAAATATTACAGTAATACAGATGTTTAATATGCTTTGTAATATTTAAGAGTAACAATATAGCAATGAATTCAATAGTTTATTTATATTTCTGGCGTTGGCGACCAGCTCCTGTAGCGAGACTGCTACCTTAATTCCCTAACAATACTCCTTCCTTGTAACTGACTAGTTTACAGTACTAACTTACCAGGACATTTACATAATATTTGTTGCCATCAGACTACATGCAATTGATGTAAATGTGCAAATTAAAAGTAATTGCTAAGGTTATGTGCTTGCCTTATCATTAAAATTGATGATGCACAATTTCATTGTTTGTCATTCTTCCCTGCGTATTTTGTAATATATTCCTCACCTTGATTCATATTTTAGCTAATTTATGCTTGTAGGGAATATGTCAGGTTATTATGGAATATTAATGATTAGGCTAGACGAGACTTTGAGTAGTCTGTAGCTTAGGCTAGCACTTTTTCTAAAACAACAATCAACTGGTAGAGAACTTGGGGTTAAACAAAAGGAGGTAGCCTGAATGAATATATATTCTGCTTAATAGAGGCGTTATTATTCATAACTATCATATTTATGTACTATGGGTAAACTTGGAGTAGGCACAGGAAATGACAGAAGAGACATGCTTGCAGAAACCATCTAAAATTTTGAGTATTTAAAAAAAAAATATATATATATATATATAGTAAATGTACATGGCGAACCGGAAAATTGAAATGGGTTTTATTCTCAGTGAAAATGTTAATTTAAAGATGTAACAGTGTTAAATATGATAAAGTCAAGTGACCATAGAATGGTGATAAGTAAAATTTGTCTTGATCCAAGAAAATAAAGAGAAAAACTAACTTTAAGAAAGAAAATAAAGTAATACGAGAAAAATATGATGAGTTTAGTTTATCAATAGAAAATAGGTACTTCCAGTACATGATGAAATGGAAGCAAGTAAAGAAAAAATTAATAGCAATTTAATGGAAATTTTTATTGGAATCAGCACACGAGATAAGTGAAAAAGTTCTTAAACACCAAAAACTTAATAAAGAAAAGACTGGAAATGAAGATATAATCCAAAAGAGACGAAATAGAATTAGCAGAACTACCCAAAACAATAAACGAACTGGAAACAAAGACATTCGTAAAGACAATCAGACCAAGATTGAGGAAACACTACAGAAAGGAAGAAGTATCAAGTCAATGGAAATGAGATTTACAATAGGGCGCCTAAAGATATTTTCTTTAAGAATGAAAATGGAAATATGGAGTGATAAAAATTGCTAAAAAACTTCCATTCAATGTGCTACAATAGTGAAATAAGAAATAACTTTGCCAATAGAAATTATGATACACCTGAACCGGTACCAAAAGTAACAGTAAGAGAAGTAAGGAATCCTAAAAATGCATGAAAAGTAAAGCAGCAGGAGAAGATGGTCTAACAATTTATTGAATAATAGATGGAGGAGATTTCACAGTAATAGAATTTGCTGAACTTTACACAAAATGCCTGCAAGAATGCTCTATACAGTTTGGAAAAGAATTATCGTTGTATTGATTCCTGAAAAGTGAAGTATAAAAGATTTGAAAAATTACCGCCCAATAAGTTTACTCTGTGATATATAGAATACTTACAAAGACCATATTAGGTCGTAAAAAAGACAGCTAGATTTTTAATCAACCAAGAGAGCAGACAGGGTTTAAAAGTCGGTATACAACAACTGACCATATTCATGTTATTAATCAGCTATTGAAAAAAAAATCAGCAGAGTATTGCAAACCAATATGTATGGCATTTATAGGCTATAAGAAATTAAAACAAGGATACGCATAGGATGGAGAGCATTTGATAAACAAAGTAAGCGTTATGAAATATGAAATGCCACTCTCACTAAAAAGAAAAGTATTAATTCAGCTGATCATGCCAGTGTTAAACTTAGAGACTTGATAAAGCCTTAGAATATAAGTTAATTACAACTCAAAGAGCTATGGAAAGATTAATGATGTGATTAAAAAAGACAACATGTAAGGGAAAGAAATGGACATGGGTAGCAAACGAATCGCAATCCCCAAAATTGTGAGTTGCAAAACTAAGAACGGATTCACCTTCTCAAATTTTGGATTTGTAATTTTCTTTTAGGTCCCCCTTTCTTGCATCAGGCAAGGCATATTTCTCAATTAAACGTCGTTTTATTCCAGTATAACTTCTTAAACTGTCTTGTGGCCAACACATTACCTCCATTGCAGGAGCATCTTTCAACAATCTAATTACTTGAATAGTTTTTTCTCTTTCCGACCACCCATATGTGGCTGCTTCAAAGTCTCTCAAAAACACTTTGATCGATTGAAACCCTTCGTTAGGCCACTGATCAACAAAAGGCCTAACACTTGCCTGGAGTTCTGGCAACTTCCGAGCTATGATTTGCGTATCTTCACTTGGCTGTGCATGTGTACTTTCACTTGTGTGCATTTGGATTTGTTTATGTACATCGGATATGCTGTGGTTGCGTGCAGCTCCTCTTCTCATTCAACCAAGAATCTGTTTATTAACTCTTCTAAGTTATCTAACTTATTTTCCAATTCTTGCACTCTAGTTTCCTGTCTATGTTCTTCCTCGGCAACGCTATACACTACTGCTCCTCCGTTTTCATCTCCCGCAGTAGTAGTGTCTGCTATGTTAGTTCTCGCGTATCTAGGCATCTTGAATTTTTATTTTACCAGCTTAAAGAACAACTTCGCTCACAGCATACACAACCCGACGTATTTTTACACCTGAAACCAATGTGTCGCGTGTTCACGGATAATGAGACATCAGAACATGGTTTTTTCACTCTATTACAAAAGGTTCGTGAGTACACTGTGCACAGCTAACACTCTCTCAGCTGAGCGCCTTGTCTACTTGAATGCACAAAGGCAACTAACTACCCTTTGCTATCAAAATGCAATCTTGCTACAACAACATGCTGAATTATAGGTTTTGTGGAAATCTCATGATTATAGAGTTCAATTACCTTGACGTACAACACATATCTTCATACAAGAATTAGGACACATATAATGAGAATGATAGATGGACAACAAGAATACCAGAAGGGATCCCCAGAAATTACAAAAGAATCAGGGGAAGGAAGAGAAAATGGTGGGTTAACGAACTATGAAAGTTTGCAGGTATAGACTGTCATAGAAAGACTATAAATAGATGGGAATAGAAGGGGATGTCTGAGGCCTTTGTCCTGCAGTAGACTAGCAACTGATGTTGATATATATATATATATATATATATATATATATATATATATATATATATATATATATATATGTGTGTGTGTGTGTGTGTGTGTGTGTGTGTCAGTGTGTATATATAAACATTATTATTAATATTATTATTATCATTATTATCATTATTAGCCAAGCTACAACCCTAGTTGGAAAAGCAAGATGTTATAAGCCCAAGGGCTCCAACAGGGAAAAATAGCCCAGTGAGGAAAGGAAATAAGGAAATAAATAAATGATGAGAACAAGTTAACAATAAATCATCATAAAACCGTAACAATGTCAAAGTAGATATGTCATATATAAACTATTAACAATGTTAAAAACAGATATGTCATATATAAACTATAAAAAGACTCATGTCAGCCCGGTCAACATAAAAATATTTGCTCCAACTTTGAACTTTTGAAGTTCTAGTGATTCAACTACCCGATTAGGAAGATCATTCCACAACTTGGTAACAGCTGGAATAAAACTTCTAGAATACTGTGTAGTATTGAGCCTCATGATGGAGAAGGCCTGGCTATTAGGATGAAGATCTATTACTTAAAAAATCAATAATAATGCTAAGAAACGACCCACCCACTCCCAACTGTTTGAGTTTGATTAACACGGACAAAGGCAGCACTAAAATCAAGTTCAATCATACGAACTTCCTGACCACAATCAAGGGATTTCTGTGCAGCATTGGAGATTGTAACGAGGGCATCACATGCTCCAAGACCTTTACGAAAACCAAAGTGCAAACTAGGGAATAGATGATTATTCTAAATCTATATACCAAGGCACTTCCCCCAATTTTTGGGGATAGCCAACATCAAACAAATGAAAAAATGGGGACCTTTCCTCTCTATGCTCCTCTCAGCCTAAAAAGGGACTCAACCGAGTTCGGTTGGTACTGCTAGGGTGCCACAGCCCACACTCCTCCGTTATCTATCACAGATGAAGCGTCATAAGCTGAATCCCCTACTGCTGCTACCTCCGCGGTCATCCAGGGCAACCGAAGGAAGCAGCAGGGCTTACCAGAACTGTGTCACAATTGCTCACCATTCATTCCTATTTCTAGCATGTTCACTTGCCTCTCTCACATCTATCCTCCTATCCCCCAGAGCTTTCTTCACTCCATCCATCCACCCAAACCTTGGCTTTCCTCTTGCCCTTCTCCCACCAACTCTTGCATTCATCAACTTCTTTAGCAGACAGCCATTTCCCATTCTCTCAACACATTCATATCCACTCTAGCTGCTAAATAATTTCTTACACTCGTTCTAACCCTCACTACTTCGTTCCTAACCCTATCTGCTCGAGATACACTAGCCATACTCCTCAGACACTTCATTTCAAACACATTCAATATCTGTCTCTCCGACACTTTCATTCCCCACAACTCCGATCCATACATCACAGTTGGTACAATCCCTTTCTCATACAGAACTCTCTTTACATTCATACCTAACCCTCTATTCTTGACCACTCCCTTCACTGCCCCAACACTTTGCATCCTTCATTCACTCCCTGACGTACATCTGCTTCCACTCCACCATTTGCTGCAACAACAGACCCCCAGTACTTAAACCGATCTACTTCTTCAAGTACCTATCCATTCAACATGATATTCAACCTCGTACCACGTTCCCTTCTCGTACATCTCATAACCTTACTCTTACTCACATTAACTCTCAACTTCCTTCTCTCACAAAGCCTTCCAGATATTTATATGTTTGACCAACTCAAATTCTCTTATTATTTGGTATTGCAAAATGCTAAAATACACATTAAACATAAAATAATTTTCTTTATCAGAGAATATCGAGTTGACTACATACTTGAAGACAATTTGATATTCTAGGCTGCTAAGACAAAATCTTTTTAGGTTGGCTTCTTTTTGACCGATCTGTTTTGAAAAAAATCTGGCTACCCTATTGTTTACTGTAGGTTCTACAGGCTACAATTTTTAAATATGCGTCTCCATGACTAAACAATACTCTACTACTGAGCATACGAGAGACAATATATTAAGTGTTTCAAAAGGAAACTGAAGACTTTCTTGTTCTCTAAGTTCTTCGATACTGTGGAGCAATAGGTGGTGTGAATTATGAATGCTTTGGAATGTATACGATAAAATGAATTGTGAAAGGGCTTGTAGAAAGTAGGGTTCCTTTGCAGTACATGACCAGAAAGCATCCCTTAAAGCAAATTAAGTAAAGACTGGTATCTAAGATGATACTGGAACTGCAAATGCAAGGCTTCTCAGGAACTTCGGAAAACTACAAATTGCTTACTTTTGACAAATGTTATGCCTTCATTATGGGACGAATTAAAGATAAAATAATGAATTGATCAATGACAAATGGCAAGTGTAGAATGAATTACTAGTTATTGATAGACTGTAGCGCAAACTTTACTCTATACAGTATTGGGGTACAGCACAGATAGCAAGGGCGATGGTAGCATCTGACATGCTAGTACGTAATAGGTTGACCAAAGCACCAGCCACCCATTGAGATACTATTGCCTGAGACGTATTGGGTCCTTTGGCTGCCCAGATAGTACTACATTGGATCCGTCTCTCTGGTTACGGGTCATTTCATCTATGCTGACACATTCACAGAACAATCTAGCCTATTCTTTACACATTCTCCTCTTGACAACACCGAAATTACCAAACAATTTTTCTTCTCTCAAGAGGTTGACTATTGCTCTGTATTATTATTATTATTATTATAAATTGCTAAGCTACAACTCTAGTTGGAAAAGCAGAATGCTACAAGCCCAGGGGCTCCAACAGGGAAAATAGTCCAGTGAGGAAAGGAAACAAGGAAAAAATAAACATTTTAAGAATAATGATAAAATAAATATCTCCTATGTAAACTATAAAAACTTTAACAAAACATGAGGAAGAGAAATTAGATAGAATAGTGGGTGCTACTATAGCGTGAGGTCTACCGCCATATGTCGCCTACCCAGGCGGAGGGTGAGGTCTACCACGCGACAAGCTTGGACCTTCCGCAACCTAAATGCCATGGGGTACCAGCATTCTACACTGAACCACCAGCAATATTATGTGGATCCAGCGACAGGAGCACACACACAGGCAATTGAGCGATCGTAGTTGGACGCTAAAACGATGATTCTGAAGAGATTAATGCGAGGTGTTGGTCGTCAGCTGTTCCAGTCTCATCTTGATTATTTTTGCTGGAAGGTGATGAGAAAAAATTCCAATGATCTATTCGTGTCTTTCTTAGATGTACGAAGTGTGTACCGCTAGGATAAATGTATGGAAATATATGATAACATGTTTATTTTTACCTGTATTCCTTTTTTAATGTAATTAGAAATCCAATTATCTATTTAAGTCATTTCTAAGATATGTTTAAATGAAGTGTTTATTGTTTTGTATCGCTAGAATAAATATGGAAATATATGATAACATGTTTATTTTAACCTTTATTAATTTTTTTTCAATGTAATTAAAATTCCAATTATCATTTTAAGACATTTCTAAAATATGTTTAAATTGAGTGTTTATTGCTTGAACAAATGTATGAAATGTGTTTTATCTATGAGGGACGAATAATTCAACGGTAGACCTCACGCTATAGTGCTAACGGGAGGTAGACCTCACGCTATAGTAGCACCGAATAGTGTGCCCGAGTGTACCCTAAGCAAGAGAACTCTGCAATTGTTTAGTGGCCACTTTCCCATTATTATGGGTAGAAGAGACTCTTTACCAATGGTAAGCAGCTCTTCTAGGAGAAGGACACTCCAAAATCAAAACATTATTCTCTAGTCTTGGGTAGTGTCATAGCCTCTGTACCATGGTCTTCGACTGTTTTGGGTTAGAGATCTCTTGCTTTGGGAGTACACTCGGGCACACTATTCTATTTCCACTATTCTATTTTGTTTCTCGTCCTCTTGTAATTTTCAAGTTTTTATACTTTACATATGAAAGATTTATTTTAATCTTGTCATTGCTCTTAAACTTCTCTTGTTGTTTTTCCTTATTTCCTTTCCTCACTGAGCTATTTTCCCTGTTGGAGCCCTTGAGTTTATAGCATCCTTTTTCCAACTAGGGTAATAGCTTAGCAAGTAATAATAATAATAATAATAATAATAATAATAATAATAATAATAATAATAATAATAATAATAATAATAATAATAATATCAGACGTGTTTATTTCTAAGTCTTAAGATGTTAACACAAGTTGCGCTGGCTATGAGTGTGTTTTTTGATTTCCGGTCCGGTGTGGAAATACGAATGAATAATTGTTCATCTTAATCATTTATTAATTAAATAAATAAAGCGACATTTCTTTTTTATTCGCCATATTTTATTTACATAGAATTAAAACAATTGATATTTCAATTTTTCATGCAAGTTGTTAATTTTAGAAGAGCTAAATTTCTCATTTGACTTCTAGTCAGACCTGTCAGGATAGTTATCTAGAGTCTAGACTATGTTACTGTGACAATAGTTGTTTATGAGTGTCTCGAAAATGGTATTTCTCGGTGAACATTGAATGTGGGTTTCTCGAAATGTTTTAAATGTCAAAATCGGTAATCAAATTCATTTAGTGATAACATTACTGTGCAATTGCACGAGGAAAACTTCCCGTCGATTTTGACTCAAGTTGTGCAGTCTTGTTTGGTCAAAGTCACTGGCCATCCTAGACGCTGAGTGCTTGACTTGTAAGTAGAATACACATTCTATTATTGTCCTTGTCATTTGTGTAGCTGGTGACCTGACCACCATTCAAATTTGGGATAGATCACACTGTCAACTGTTCCCCTTGTAGCTAGTGAATAAAATGTAGGCCAGGCGGTGTCTTTCGGACTTTGTGTTGTTAAGGCCTACCAAGTGTTAGACTTATTATATGGTAAATATATGATGCTTTAATTTTTAGCCAAATACATGAACCATAGATTTTCCCTACTCTACCGTCTTGTGTTTTATTCATTTCTGACCTTCATTATTGGTGCAAACCACCCGTTCATGAGTTTTTGGACCCCCTTATGTAAAGACATTTATGGGGGACCACAGTGGGAAACTGGGGTGTTGTGGGTGGGGAAATGTCATAAACAAGTGATTTGCAGCAATAATAACAGTCAGAAATGTAAAATAAGCCCAAGATAACCAGCAGGAAAAATATATGATTCGTGTTAATGGCTGAAAACAGGCCAAAACGTGATTATTTAACTTTTAAGATTTGTAAATGGGTACATGACCTAACAAACCCACCTAACGTATTAGTTCCCAGGTCACAACCCCCAGCTGGGGGCCAAGTCCCCTGGAACCCCCTTCCCAGGTCACAACTGCCAGCCAGTGTGACGGTCTGAACCAACCCACGGTCTCACAATACTCTTTTATAATCTGCGCATGCGCGAACATTACCGTTTGCCAGTGCTTACGAGGTTGATGTTTTATTTTCCTGTAATATTAGCGGGCGCAGCTCAACATTACCGCTTGCCAGTACATACGAGCTTGATGTTTTATTTTCATGCGAGCGAAGCGAGCTAATGGCGGAAAAGAACCATTATACAATGTCAAGGAGAATTCTGAGACCGGGGGATCGTTCAGACCGTCACACCGGACCCCACTTCCCAGGTCACAAATAAAAGTAAATCACAAATAAATCCTTACATTATAATAAAGTAAATCACAAATAAATCCGTCTATTATGAAAAAGTAAATCACACATAATTCTTGCCTTACGATTGACACCGTCGCCTTTATTTTTTTTTTTTTACTTTTTTTTTTCTTGGCAATCTTTACAAAAGCTTTGCAGTCGATAATTAGCTGGCCTTCCCTGAAAATTAACTAAGAATCTGACCTTTGAGGCATTATTTCGCTGTTAATTTTTAATTACACATGAGTAACAATATCTTTACACTGAATAGAGAGCATTTCCATCATAATCAATTGCCGACATAAACAAAATTTCGCTAAATTTTTGAAATAGATTGATGTGCTTCCCTTGAGTTCCCTCTTGGAGATGTCTTTACGAGATGGTGGTTAATTTGAAACTGAAAACGAAGATGGGAAAAAAATGGCTGTTGTAGAACAACGTCCGGGAACTTAGGAAGTAGTACTTGTAAGCTGTTAGTTGGTTTAAAAAAAAAAACTCCTGACAAATACATCATTGTAAATGCACAGAAAGCTCAGCAAACCATGGGAAAAACGCATGTGAAATGAGTCCCCTTCTGTCTCTCAGATGTGAACAATGGACATAGAGTGAAAAACATACTTCACATTTTAACAGACTGATATGTAAGTTATTATGCCCCAGCCCATATTAAACATATAGAGAAACATACCAAACTAGCCAGCACTCGTCCATTTCTTATAGCGAATTCCAGTTTCGCTAGAAATTAGAGTATGATATAATTACCCTTTATATTTGTGGCTGTGACCAGTTCAACACTACAAATAAAATATAATTGAATACAGAATTTTTGTCTCTTCTGTCAACCATTGTGGACATATTTGGCTATTTCACCTTACATAAATACAAACTATCATCCTCCTTTTTTTTTTTTTATAGGAATATGACTTCAATGGAGGCTGGAGTTGCCGTGGAAATTTAATCAATAGGTGCGATGGGAATACTTCATCATTATTATTATAGTTAAATTTTGTTTGACTCCACCCACCTTATACGTTCTAATTTATGTTTTTTTTATTAGGTAAAGCGCGTAGAACAGAAAATATTTCTTTTCGATACACATTATCTGTGCAAACTTATGAGAGAAAAATAATAATCAAATTACATTTTTGGGCTCAAGCCATGGCGTCCTGATGGAAGGTTCCTTTTTGGTAGCTTCCTTGGGTATATAACTACTAGATATTCCCAGAGAATTTAACCACAGGTTATCACAGAATTCTAACTTCTGGAGCGAGTATCCTAAAGGTTTCCCTTTTAAGACATCGTATATCAACAGGGGACGCATGTATTAACGCGCCACATAGCTATCTGCACCCCACATAGAGTTAACACTTCGATGTGTAGGGGCGGAGAATAGCTGGGGAGCCGTTCCACAGCTAATCTTGTCCGTGGCTACTTTTGGTACTCGAGACGTAAACAAACGGGCGCCATTGCTAAATGACGTCACGTCCGTCCTCCATCCTTCGCCTAGTAGTTTGCCTTACTAGACGGATTTTTCCCTGTGCTTTTCTTATCGACTTGCATCTTAGCCATGTCTCTACCCTCGGCCTCGCCTTCTTCTGGAAAGTTGAGTACAAGGTTCCAGTATTGTTTAAATAAGCTCTGACCGTAAAGTAACTTTTACTTTTCGAGATATTTTATGTTTTTTGGCAGAGCTGTGCTACTACCGGACCCGCCATTTTATGGCGTCGCTGTTGTTTTGCATGCCTTATTTAGCTAGCCTCAACAGCTTTTTCCGGCCTCATTAACTAATCGATACTATTAGTTATTTAGTCTTCATAGCTAGGAACTTTATATATCGTGTTTTGACGCTCTTTTATTGGTCATCGACTGACCCCATACCAGTTCGCTAGTCTAGCCCTTAGGCCAGAGTGCCTATCATCAGTGTTCATGCATGATATATTACAGTGATCCTAGGTTTAGTTATGAAGATAGTGGCATTATTTTATGATACTGTTTACTGTGATGCAAGTGTTTTCGCCTTCAGGGACCATATAGGGGATAGGTTTGACAGCGTGCCTTTCTAACCTAACCTACTTGTAGGCCCCCTATATGCCCCCTTCACCCCCTGCCTTAGGGCATTCCCTCTGCGTAGCCTTGCTCCCCCTACCATGTAAGGGGATCAAGCTTATACCAGAGTACTTATCGCTTCTCTGTCCTCCCTAAGGGAATGATACCCCCTTAGGGTTGCGTCCGAGAATGAGGAACGGCCTGCCCATCCTCTATTGCTGAGGCTAGGTTAACTGACCTTCCCTGCAATGCGATACGTCTTCCATCCTTCCTGGTTCAGGGTGTAACATCCCTGCTCTAGGTTAGGCTTGGGGGGAGTTAGTTATGTGCCTTGCTGAAACAGTACCCATGCACCGTTCTCAGACAGGCTGCCTACCTTAGGCTAGGGAGCGTCCTCCCTTCCTTGGTGGTCGCTTTGGTACAGAGCCTTTCCTATAGAAGACCCTTCTTCTCCCCTCCCCACCTATCTCTTGTATGGCCTAGCCTATACTTAGATTAGTCTATACCCATCTGATGCAAGTGATGTTGGAGCAGGAGCAATGTTAGCCAACAAGTCAGCATCCAAGGAACTGTTACCAATTGCCTTTTACCACCATACATTCTCCAAATCCGAGCAGAGGTATTCAACGACAGAAAAGGAATTACTGGCGGTTATCCTGGCGATAAAGAGATTTCGGATGTACCTCTCCTCTGCACCGTTTGATCTGATAACGGACCATCAGGCATTAAGATGGCTAAACACCCTGGATATTAGAGAAGAGAGAGGGCGTCGAGGGAGATGGATTGAAACAATTCAGCAGTTTGACATAAATCCAATTCATAAAAGTGGTCGCAGTGCTGTGATGTCCATGGCTGATTATCTGTCGAGAGTTGGTGCTGATGGAAATCTGGTATCGCATATTGCAAGTATAACAGTAGGATCTTCTCAGCAGTGGGCCACAGTATTTGTAGATCCCAATGAAATGTTAGAAAAACAGCATTGCGATGAAGGGATCAGGGAAGTAGTGAACTTTATGAAAAATACGAGTTCACCGGGGTGTGTGTCAGAGGAGAATGAGCTTGCCAAATATAGTAACCGTTTGGGTATTACTAAAAATGGAATTCTGTGTTATATAAATTATAAAGGAAGACGCTCACAAGAACATCCCTATGGCGTGAAAGAAGAGTGGTTACCTGTGATACCTAAAGATATGAGACTCTATGCACTTCAAATGATTCATGACAGTCCGATGAGTGGTCACATGGGTCGTGATCGAACATGGGAAAGAGCTCGGAAGAGTTTCTGGTGGCCTCGCATGAAGGCAGATGTCCATGCACATGTCAGTAAATGTGAAGCATGTGGGAGTAACAAAAGATCGAAGCATCCAGGGAAGGCCCCTTTTCAGAACCGCGAGCTCCCGGGATACATGAATGAACAGGTGCAAGTTGATTTCATGGGTCCGTTTCCCATTTCATCCTCACATCCATATCGTTATATCCTTCAAATGCAAGATATTTTGACTCGCTATGTTGTTTTGGTACCTCCTTGAGGATTGTTCAGCAAAAACAGCAGTGGATACTCTAGTTGAAAGATGGATTTGCATGTTTGGGGTGCCCCGTGTCATAATGTCGGACAGAGGATCACATTTTACGGCTGATATCTTCAAGGCAATGTGTAACATGTTTGGAATTAAGCAGGACTTTGGTTCTCCTTACCATCCAAGAAGTCAGGCCCAAGTAGAACGTCAAAATCAATTATTAGACAACGTTCGTTGCATGTGTCACAATAATATGGATTTTTGGCCTGAAATGATACCCAGGGTACAGTTCTCTCACAATACAGCTGTAAATACTACGACTTCAGTTACTCCACATGAGCTCGTCTATGGGACTCCGGCTCGACGTCCAGAGGAGATTCTAAAAAAGGAAACTTCCAAAGATGAGGATTATCAACCGGGCTCTTTGGGTAATGCAGCAATCACAGAAAGATTTGTGAGAGAGAAAGTAGATAAAATTGAGAAAATTATTAAGGTCGCACGGAACAAGACTGCAATGGCACAACAGATTAGGAATAACCAGCGGAAGTCTTACGGCAAAGCTTTCAAAGTTGGAGATTTGGTTCGATTGAAGTTATCGACAGCTGAGAGACGCCGTTGTGGAGGTGGTAAACTTGCACCATATCTTTCGAAGAAATATAGAGTTATAGAAATACTTCGTGGTGGCTGGACGTATAAGTTAACCCCAGCAGAGACAATAACAGACGAAGTAAAGATAAGACATTTTGACGAACTGGAGAAGGCCCCGGTAAGCAATTATTCTTGGGAAACCGCATTGGCTGATCTTTCAGATGAAGAAGTCATCAGAATAGACTCAGGGATTGGAAGTAGTTCAGGAGGAATACGTCGGTCTACTCGGGAGCGCCATCCCCCAAGTCGTTTGCAGGTAGATCCCAGTAAAAGATCCTATGAATCGGAAGAGGAGGAATTCTGGGATGAATGTTCTAACAGCGAGAATGAGTTAGAAGACGATCAGAATTGCTTATGGCAATAATACTCGTCTTGATAAATGCAACCTGTTAAATAGAAATTATTTATTTTATGTTATTTCATTCTTGTATTATTTAGTAAATTTATTTTATTGATATTCCCGATTTATTCATATATTGTCTCATAAATAAGAAGGGGAGTGAGATAGTTTGTATACTTAACTGTCTAACTATTGTTATTCTCCGAAGTAATATTCATATAGCTGTTAAGCTAATTATTGCTGTAATAGTTCTTAACTGCTATTGCTGTTAACTATCATAATCATTGTTTACTTCCTGTATATACTATTCTCAGTATTCAGTACTGAACTGTATCTTGTACCGTGAGTTTTGGATAATAAATACTGAAAGGAACCGCTGTGTTTGTCAAACCATGACTCCTGTCCTACAACTCCTCCTTAGGGTGGAGTGATAAGGCTACCTTGAGTCCCTGTGTGCAGTCCGCTCTGGTACATATACCCTTCATAGTGTCCTATGGGGTTAGCCACTGGATGCGTTTTGTCTGCAGGGGTTCTCCCCCCCCTCTTGGGTGTTCCCTAGCCCTCCCTTGGGCTACACTGGCTCCCGGCCGCCTGCGGCCCCTGCCACTGGGTGATAGGGCTAGCCTCTATCATGGGTACACCCATTCAGGTTGGATGTCTTGGGGTCCGTGTCCGTACCCCTACATCCCTCCTTCTGTCTCTTTCACTGTCCTGGTGCCGGTCCCTTGCCGCCTCTACTGTCGGTGATACCGACCTCCCCCCTTGGTGACACATTCCTTGCCCCCCGGGCCGTCAGTCCTCCGTGTGCCGTAGGGCTACCGCCTCCCGTCGGCGTACAGCCGATGGCCTTCCCTCATACCTCATAGCTTCGGTCGTCCGTCCATCGGTCTGGCCCCCGGAGTGCCGGCATCCATTTCCGGCAGTCCGGTTCTGCTATAGCCCATCCTTGTCCCTGTCACCAAGCCGGCAACCTTGGCTATAGCCCATCCTTGTCCCTGTCACCAAGCCGGCAACCTTCGGCTGCCAGAGCCGCCGTTGTGCCGGCGGCCGCCATCCTGGCATTACTCCTGACTTCTATATTTGTCTTCCCTAATGCCAGAAACTCTGCTGGAGCGGCCTCCGGCGTGCCGTCAGTCTGCCGGAGCATTCCGGAGGCGTCAAAGCGACTTGCACCCGTTCTCCTAGCTATCAACTCATGCTGATAGCCCTACATTGCAACCAGATGGTTTGACTACATAAATAGATAGGTATTGTCTTACCGTTCTATTAGTAGCCATGCTGTCTTCTTGCATATCACAAATTTCCAGCATGCTGTGTGTATCTTAGCACGGCTGGTTGCAGGAAACCGTTACCCTATGGGATCTTCTACATTCCCAATTCTATGGTCTGAGTGGTCTCAGTCCCAGTTTTATATCCTTGGCAATTCCTACTAGAATTCCCACTGCCTCCCTGGCAATCTATGAAGGATTCTGCCTTATGCTCTTGGTCACAAACAAATTGCCTATGGATAAGGTTACGGTAACCAGCCGGGCGGGTTACACGGAGTATGTGTCTATCTCTTTCATTTCCGCCCATTCTGTGATCATCACACTTAATGTTAAGTTAAAGATTAATCAATTAATATTTAACTTTAGAATAGAAGTCATCCTTATGACTCCCCCATACTCATGTCCTCTTTCTCTTACAGGAGGAGTACGTGAAGTGCGACCACGGCTTCTGTGGAGTGAAGCGCCCGCACTTCTATGGGCACACGGCGTGTAGGACTCACGCCCCTTGCGCCAACAAGAAAGGCGATCTGAAGTTTTGGGACCCGCAGAACTGGACGGTCTGCCTGGACCGCCTGGTCGAGGCGTTCAATAATCCTCCCTCAGCGGAGGTTAGGGACGCTTCTCGAGAGAAGCTTCGCAAGTGGGTGCGTGGCTTCCAGAAGAACGCCACTGGACCATACCTTGCCTCCGAGGACTTGAGGGCCTTGCTTTTCCCGAAGTCATCCCCAGACTCTGTGGTCCCCAAGGATCAGATCCCCACCGTCCAGATAACGGTGGAACCCGATGTAATCATGGTCCAGTCCATGCACGAGTGCCGCCTGGATGCCGACAACGCGGATCGCATGTCGGAAGTGTCGGAGAACACGGAGAGGAACCTCATGTCCGAAGAACTGGACTATGAGGAAGACCGAGTGGATTACACCGAGTCGGAGCAGGAGGTCGCTCCGCCTTCCACCCCCACACCGACTCCTACACTGATGGATGTATCACTCCCGTCTACCTCCGCTACCCCGGACCCCATCCCATCCAGCGCCCAGGAGATGTTCCGAATGCTCGAAGCTCTCATGGACAAGAAACTCCGTGAGACACAAGAATACATCAGGACCATGGGAAGTTCAAAGCAGCCGAAAAGGATTTCGGTTAAGGTCCTCCCGGCATGCTCGGACGCCAACCCCTGGAGGTATGCCGAGCACATGCCAATTACAACGGGCAGGATCTTCATCAGTGAGAAGGTCGGCTCGGTTGCCCTGGAAGAAGTGGAATTCTTCCCGAAATTTGAGGCTTATCCGGACTGTTACGTCCGACTTCGATCCGAACCTGCCTCTAAAGAGGAGACTGAACCGAAGGAGGTGATCGTGTTTGATCTCCCGAAGGCCCAGGCTATGCTGGCCAATACTGTCAAAAGTAGGGGTTTTACCTGCTCAAAACTTGCAGCGTTGAGCAAGAAGCACCCTACCTACGTCGCACCAGACGATGCGATCCTCCCCTTCATGGAAAAGGCCTTCGCTGCGGTACGCAAGGCAGTGGAAGAAGGAAAACCTTGCCCTGCACTGGAGGAGTGCAGACCCTTCTCCCTGATTACTCCCCCCGATGTTCGACACTGGAAAGATGTCCAGCATACCTTCGTGGTAAGGAAACTAGAACCTGACGTTGCTGGACGTCAGTTTAACGAAGACCTCCCGAAACTTAATGACCATCTCCTTCGTCGGGAACATGACACGAAGGAAAGGCTCGCCGCATCCATGTCCCTCCAGGTACAGCTCGACGTGATGGCCGGTGACACTAGAGTCCCCGACTACTACATGGTGCTTGCCAAAACGCATTTGGCGACTGTAGTTAAAGACCTGTACAGCTTCATGAAGGCTCGTAGAGCCTGTCGTGAATTCGTGTTCTCCAGTGCCACAGTGAGACACGAACCCCGGTGGCTGATTTCCTCCAACATCTGGGGTAAGCACCTCTTTCCCTCTTCCCTTGTGAAAGAGATCATCGACAAGGCCGCCACGGAGAACAGGAACCTTCTCCATAAGTGGGGCATGTCAAAGAAGAGGAAATCCTCTCAGGACGACGGCCCTCAACCTAAGAGGAAATCCTCCAAGCCGAAACCCCAGCAACGTCAACAGAGACGGCAGTATCCGGGATCCGCTACTCCCCAAGTGGCAGCTCAGCCACAGCAGACCTTTCAGCTGGTCACCCAACCGGTCTTGTCACAGTCGCCGGTTTTCACCCCTGCTTTCGAGCAACAGACGACTACCTTTCGTCCCAAAGGTAGAGGCTCAAACAGAGGTGCAGGCAGAGACCCATCTCGCCGTTCCTCCAGAGGCAGAGGAGGAAGGGGAGCTAGCGGCCGAGGCAGTAAACCCTCGGGACACCAGAAGCAATGAAGAAGTGCTTCCGGTGGGAGGAAGACTCCGCCAATTCCAGGATCGTTGGACCTTCGATCCCTGGGCACACAGCATCGTCAAGAAGGGTCTAGGCTGGAGTTGGACTCAACCACCCCCAACCTTCCAGCAATTCTTCCAACAATCAACTCCCCTTCTGGAAGAATATGTTCTAGATCTCTTGAACAAGAAGGTGATAAGGAGGGTAAAGTCAACCAGGTTCCAAGGGAGACTGTTTTGCATCCCCAAGAAGGACTCCGACAAACTCAGAGTCATTCTAGACTTATCCCCCCTCAAGTTCATAGCGAACAACAAGTTCAAGATGCTGACTCTTCAACAGATAAGGACCCTTCTGCCTCAAGGTTCCTACACGGTCTCCATAGACCTGGCGGATGCCTACTGGCACGTTCCAATGAACCACCACGCTTCCTCCTACCTAGGATTTCGACTCCAAAGGAAAAGCTACGCCTTCAGGGCCATGCCCTTCAGCCTCAACGTGGCCCCTCGGATCTTCACAAAGCTGGCAGACGCCATCGTTCAACAGCTTCGCCTCCGAGGCGTCCAGGTGATGGCCTACCTCGACGACTGGCTGGTCTGGGCTCCATCGCCCGAGGATTGTTTAAGATCCTGCAACAAAGTTACCCAGTCCTAGAACACCTGGGATTCCAGATAAACGCGAAGAAATCTCGCCTCTCTCCAGCTCAGAAGTTCCAATGGTTAGGAATCCAGTGGAACCTTCAGTCACACTGCCTTTCCATCCCCCAGAAGAAAAGGAAGGAAATAGCAGGGTCTGTCAAGCGACTGCTGAAATCCAAACGGATCTCAAGACGTCAGCAGGAACGAGTTCTAGGCTCTCTACAGTTCGCCTCAGTGACAAACCCAGTGTTACGTGCACAGCTAAAGGATGCCGCGGGAGTCTGGAGACGTTCCGCATCCATCGCTCGAAGAGACCTCATGAGACGGCTCCCAAACAGACTTCGGTTACTCCTAAAGCCGTGGTCGGAAGCAAAGGCCCTGAAAAGGCCCATCCCTCTTCAACACCCACCTCCATCACTCGACATCCACACGGACGCTTCGCTGGAGGGTTGGGGAGGTCACTCTCTCTAAAGAAAGGTTCAAGGAACATGGTCTCCCCTATTCAAGACGTTTCACATCAACATCTTGGAGGCCATGGCGGTCCTTCTAACTCTGAAGAAACTCTCCCCGCCTCCCTCGATCCATATTCGTCTAACCCTAGACAACTCGGTGGTAGTTCGATGTCTCAATCGCCAAGGCTCAAGATCGCCCCAGATAAATCAGGTGCTTCTGACAATCTTCCGTCTGGCAGAGAAGAAGAAATGGCACCTGTCTGCAGTTCACCTACAAGGATTCCGCAACGTGACGGCGGACGCTCTATCTCGGACAAGCCCGATAGAGTTGGAATGGTCTCTAGACGCAAGATCCTTCTCCTTCATCTCTCACCAAGTCCCAGAACTTCAGATCGATCTGTTCGCAACGAGCGACAACAATCAACTTCCTCGATATGTGGCCCCGTACGAGGACCCCAAGGCAGAAGCAGTGGACGCCATGTCACTGGATTGGAACAGATGGTCCAAGATCTACCTGTTCCCTCCCACCAACCTTCTGCTGAAAGTCCTCTCCAAACTGAGAACCTTCAAGGAAACAGCAGCCCTAGTGGCTCCCAAGTGGCCCCGGAGCAACTGGTACCCCCTAGTCCTGGAGCTACAACCCACGCTGATCCCTCTCCCGGGCCCAGTTCTCTCCCAGCAAGTACAGAAGTCGACTGTCTTCGCTTCATCATTGAAAGTCAGGGACCTTCATCTCATGATTTTCTCTCCCTAGCCGTGAAGAAAAGGTTTGGGATATCGAAGAAGAATCTCGACTTCCTCGAGGAATACAAGACCGAATCCACACGACGGCAATACGAATCATCCTGGAGAAAATGGGTCTCATTCGTCAAGGCAAAAAATCCTACGGAAATCACCATCGATTTTTGCATGTCCTTCTTCATTCACCTTCATGGACAAGACTTGGCAGCCAACACGATTTCTACTTGCAAATCGGCCTTGACTAGACCGCTAATGTACGCCTTCCAGATTGATCTGTCCAGCGACATCTTCAATAAACTGCCGAAGGCATGCGCTCGTCTACGCCCAGCACCCCCACCAAAACCGATCTCCTGGTCCCTGGACAAGGTGCTACATTTTGCCTCCAACTTGGACAATGAT
>NW_027169036.1:255000-300000 GCF_036898095.1 Palaemon carinicauda | reverse complement strand
TTTCTCCTTCAGAGGCTTCTTTGAAGAGAGAAAATCCCAAGACTTCTTCTTCCGTAGCCCTTTCCTCCTCCGTAGCTCCCACTCGAGCGGTCTCTCCCGAGAGGCTGGCGAGTGGTAGCATAGACCGTATTGCTGTTGACCGATCCCGGGGTGCGGGAGAGGTAGTTGCCTCCCATAGCGAGGCAGCTGCCCCTCCTCCCCCGGAGGAGGATTTAAATATTGATTTTCCTGTTAATAATAATGATTTATTACAGCTTTGGGCTTCCTTGGGGCTTCAGGGTTCACCCTCCAGGGAAGCCCTGTTTGACATGATCAAACTGGGTGCGGCTATTAAACAATCACCGACGACAGCAGGGATAGATCCTCTGTCGGTCGTCGACGTTGTTGTAACGGAGGCATCGAGTGGTTCTGCTCAAACTCCTGTGCCTGTTGTTGCTGAGGTAGCTGAAGGCTTAGGTTCCCCCTCCGAACAGCTTTCGAGGGAGGAACTAAATTCTACGGTCTCTTCTGCCGGTGATTCTCCCCCCCCCCGGGGGAGTTCACTAACAGAGACTCCTCTGCGGAGGCCCTACGAAGGTCAGAGTTCTGATCCAACGGCCCCTCGTGGGCGTATAAGGCGGAAGGTTCGTCCTCCCCTTCGCCGTAGAGGCCTTCCTTCGCCTCACAAGGGAGTTAGCAGGCGCCTCTTCGGCTCGTCATCCCCGTAGTCCTCTGCGGAGGAGACAACTCACCGATCACCGTTCCTGCCAGCTACCACCTTAGACCTCTCCAGAGATCGTTCGCCATCCCCGTCGGAGGATGGTCGTCCTTCGGGACTTTGTCTCCAGTCACCCTCCAGACATGCTGTCCTACCATCTCCTTTCAAGGAGGATGCGCGCTACGTGCCATCTAAACCTGTCATTGCTCAGGCACCGGTCCCTTCGGGCCAAAAGGGCAATGAGCGCAAGACTGCGCATCATACCCTTTCGCGCCAGGTTATACCTGCGCGCCCTCCTGCTGTTGCCGCTGATCCTGATTTAGCGCCACGGCGCTCACCTGCGCGCGTGCGTGCTAATGTTCAAATTATACGCCAGGGTTCCCCTGCGTGCCCGCGCCCATCAGCTGTTCCTGAGATAGCTCTACCGTGCCCACCTGCGCACACGCGCCCGGCAGTTCCTGACAAACGCGCGGTCCAAGAGGCACCTAAGTTAGCGCACAGGCGCTCACAGGTGTCTCTAGACAACAAACGCGTGGTCCAAGAGGCTCCTAAGTTAGCGCACATGTGCTCACAGGTGTCTCTAGACCCCCAACACTCTTATACTACTAAAGGTGATGCGCGCCAACCTCGCGCCGTTCCTGTTATAGCGCAAACACGCTCACCAACGCACCAGCGCGCTTCTACATCACAGCGCGCAGTCCAGGAGGTTCCCAAGATAGCGCACAGGCGTTCACGGGTTCCCCTGAACTCTCTGCTAACGGGGCGCAATATAAAAACTGCGCACAATGTTCCAGTAGCGCGCGAGGTGCGCCCATCCCAACAGCGCACATCTGCACGGTCTGTTCCTGCTGCGCGCCCATCGCAACAACGCACACCTGTGTGCCCACATCCTGATGCGCGCCTACGATCCCCTGCGCGCCCGGCTATCTCACGATCGCCTAAGGCAGCTGCACAACCTGCACACCTCTCGCCTGCGCGCCAATGCGCGAACTCGCCCTCGCGCTCATCAGTAGCCCATCAGCCCACTGCGTGCCCTCGCATCCAGTCTTCTACCCCTCCTCATAAGATAGCTCCTGTGCGCCAAACGCCCTCGCCATCTACGCGCCCGTGCCCTCAACCTCGCACGCCCACGCTCACGTGCGTGCGAGCGCGAATATCCTGCTGCGCACAATTCATTTACGCGCGATCCAGATCAGGGCTTTTGACCCGATCACAAGCGCGATCGCCAACGCGATCACGTTGGAGTTACATCAGGGGTACAGGCGGACAGGTCAACATCGCACTCCCCTCCCCGCAAGCGCAGAACAGCGCGCTCGACGGAGGAGGGGAGGTTTCCGGACAGGTCTAAGGATCTTTCTTCTTCCTTCATTGCAGATTCTCAACAGGCGAACCCTCATGTGTCGACTCCTCCAAGGGATCGAACGATCCCCTTCCCTCCAGAGGGAGTATCTGACAGTGTAACTGTCAGCCAGCAGCCCTGGTTTGGTACTATTGTCAGAGCGCTTATGCAGGCAATGAAGCCTGTGCTTTCTGACTTGGGTCACAAATCAGTGGCAACTTCCTCCCCCCTGAAGAGGAAGAGAGGAGTCCCAGATGTGGTAACTTCTCTAAGGACTATCGTGTCCCCTTGCAAGTCCTTACGTAAGGCTCCTACCCCACCTCAGACTTTCTCTCCCTCCTCTGCGGATGAGTATTACCCATCCTCAGGAGAGCCGGAATATCCGGTCCATTCCCCCATTGCACCAAAGGGGGAAACTCCGCCGCTTCCTGAGAAGTCTCCTCGTGTAGAGGTGGCGAAGGCCTTACATCCTTCATTGCTGGAGTCCTGCATCCCTCCTAGGAGGGAGCCGAAGGACTCGAAGACTGTTCCCAAGTCTTCCGCAAGGACCCGACAGGAACCAGATAGACCTTTGGAGAACGTCCGCGAGTCTCCCCAGGAAGAGCCTCTGGGGACGGGAGACTTCGCTGCCAGTCTGTCAGGAGGAGAGCACCAGGAGTCAAAACATGCGTTCTGGCAAGTCCTGACCATCATGAGGAACCTCAATGGAATCCCAGACCCAGAGATTCCTCCTCGTGAAGAGAAGGATACAGTCCTGGACTGAATCTACGGCACCCAGAAACCCTCCAGGGCCAGTGCAGCTTTGCCCTGGTCTCAGGGGATGAAGAGTACCAGAGACAAGGTCGAGGGCCAGCTCTCTGAGCTTGCCTCCTCCAATAGATCCAGTGCCGGTAACAAGCTCCTCCCTCCTCCTCGAGTACATGAGAGGAGGTACTTTGAAATTCTAGAGGAGACTTGTTTGAGTCTTCCAGTACACCATTCGGTGGAAGAACTCACTGGGGGAGTCCCTCTTTAGAGACTCTCCAACCGGCAAGTGTCCTATTCCGCAACTGAGATCCTAAGCCAGGAGAAAGTTGCGAAGTTTGCCATGCAGGGGACTTCGTGGCTGGGATCTCTGGGCATCCTGGTACGTTCTGAGGACCTGTCCAAAGAAAGTACCAGGAAGGCACTGGAGACATTCTTACTCTCAGGCACACGAACCATCGAGTTTCTGACCCATCAAGTCTCGAGCTTGTGGGCCAACACGATTCTCAAGCGTCGGGACGCTGTGTCTGAGAGGTTCCACCAGAAGGTCCCCAGTTCTGATGTTAGCAGGCTTAGACACTCTTCCGTTCTCGGTAAGAGCTTGTATGAGCCAAAGGACATGGAGCTAGCCTCTGAGAGGTGGAGGAAGTCCAATCAGGATTCCCTCATCCACAAGGCCCTGACATCGAGGCCTTACAAACCTCCAGCAGCTCAGCAACCCCGTCCAGCTAAGGACACTAGAAAGACAACGATAGCGAAGCAGAAGGTGTCTAAGCCCTTTCCTGCCAAGGGCAGAAGGGGCAAGAAGTCTTCCAGGGGAGGAGGCAAGAATCCCAGAGGGAACGGCCGAGGCCGTAGACGCTAGGATTGGCAGTCCCCCTGCATGTCCACCAGTGGGAGGATGCCTACAAAGTTGCGCGACAAGGTGGCAGCAACTCTGGGCAGATACCTGGACGATTTCCGTAATCGGTCAGGGTTATCGCATCCCGTTCATCTCATGTCTACCTCCCCTGACAGCGAATCCAGTGTTTTTGAGCTCCCTTACCATGGGATCGGTAAAGGAACAGGCCCTCCGGGCAGAAGTCCAGACCATGTTGAAGAAGGACACTCTCCAAGAGGTTGTGGACGGGTCCCCAGGCTTCTACAGTCGACTCTTTCTTGTGAGAAAGGCGTCTGGAGGCTGGAGACCAGTCATCGACCTCTCGACACTGAACGGGTTTGTCAAACAGACTCCGTTCAGTATGGAGACGGCAGACACGGTTAGGCTTGCAGTGAGACCACAAGACTTCGTGTGCACACTGGACCTGAAGGATGCGTACTTCCAGATCCCAGACCACCCGTCTTCAAGGAAGTACTGTACTTAAGATTTTGCCTAGACGACAAGATCTACCAGTTCAAGGTGCTCTGCTTTGGTCTCTCCACAGCACCCCAAGTGTTCACCAAGGTGTTCACCCTGATTTCATCATGGGCTCACAGGATCGGCATCCATCTCCTCCGTTATCTGGACGACTGGCTGATCATAGCAGACTCAAAGGCAACCCTTCTTCGCCACTGAGACAAGCTTCTTGAACTTTGCCAAGATCTAGGGATCATGGTAAACCTCGAGAAGTTCTCCCTTTAGCCCTCTCAGAGACTGGCATACCTAGGCATGGTCATAGACTCCAATCTCCACAAAGCCTTCCCATCAGACGATAGGATAGCAAGGCTGAGGAAGGTCGCGAGACCCTTCCTCACACGAGAAGAACTTCCAGCCCAAACGTGGTTATGTCTCCTCAGCCATCTCTCCTCCTGGTCCGTCTGGTTCCCAACAGTCGCCTCAGAATGAGATCTCTCCAGTGGCAACTCAAGTCGTGGTGGAATCAAGGACACGATTCCCCGGACACCCTGATCCCTATGGGACAACCGGAACAGACGGATCTCCAGTGGTGGGTGGCAGACGAGAACCTACGAAAGGGATTGGATCTTCTCGTCCTCCCCCCGGACTTGATGTTGTTTTCGGACGCATCAAAGAAAGGGGGGGGGGCCTACGTTCCGAACCATAGGACCTCAGGCCTGTGGTCAGAATCAGAAAAGTACCTTCACATAAACCTGCTAGAAAGGAAGGCCGTGTTCCTGGCACTTCAGAAGTTCCACCAAGTACTGGCGGGCCACTCTGTGGTAGTGATGAGCGACAACACCACAGTGGTGGCTTATGTCAACAAGCAGGGAGGTACCTTTTCAGAACAGCTATCCCATCTTGCAGTAGAGACACTGAGATGGTCCGAAGTCCGCTTGATCACACTAGCAGCTCGCTTCATTCCAGGCAAAAGGAATGTGCTCGCCGACAGTCTGTGCATAGCGACACAGATAGTGAGTACCGAGTGGTCTTTGGATCCTCAAGTAGCCAACAAAATCCTGACTTTGTGGGGTTCCCCGACTGTGGACCTGTTCGCTACAGCGCTGAACTACAAGCTCCCGCTGTACTGCTCCCCAGTCCCGGACCCCAAGGCTTTCTGGCAAGATGCCTTCCAACAACGGTGGGACAAAATCGGTGTGTACGCCTTTCCCCCATTCTGTCTGATGAGGAGAGTACTCAACAAGACCAGAATATCGGTCAACCTGTCAATGACCCTCATAGCTCCGGTATGGTATTACGCAGAGTGGTTCCCGGACCTTCTGCAACTCCTTACGGAGCCTCCAAGGGAACTCCCTCCACGTCACGAGCTACTCAAACAACCACATGCCAACATCTTCCACAAAGCCGTAGCTTCGCTTCGACTTCACGCCTGGAGACTATCCAGCATCTCCTCAAAGAGAGAGGATTTTCGCAACAAGTTGCGAACAGGATGTCTGGACACCTGCGCAAGTCATCCGCAGGGGTCTATCAGGCGAAGTGGCGAGTTTTCTGTGGTTGGTGTCGTGGAAAGGGTATCTCTCCACTCGTTGCCACTATTCCAGCAATAGCGGAGTTCCTCGTGTATTTGCGGGAGGAAATGCGCTTTTCAGTCTCGGCAGTGAAAGGCTATCGCTCAGCCTGAAGTCTTGCTTTCAGGCTCAAAGGAATGGACATTTCTTCCTCGTTGGAACTTTCTCTTCTCATACGAAGCTGTGAACTTACCTGCCCTCAGTCGGAAGTGAGACCCCCTCCTTGGAACGTGGTTCGAGTTCTCTAAAGAGACCTCCCTACGAACCACTACGCCAGGCTTCAGATCGCCACCTTATTTGTGAAGACGGTGTTCCTGCTAGCTTTGGCCTCGACCAAACAAGTCAGCTTACTACATGGTCTCTCATACGACATCGCCCATTCAAGGGGATGGGGGGAGGTAACGTTCAGGTTCGTCCGTGAGTTTATTGCCAAGACTCCGAACCCGGGAGTGCCGGACCCTCGGTTCAACTCTCCAGGTTTCGAGTCACCGTTCTGTAACAGATGACCCAGACCATCTCCTACTTTGCCCAGTAAGGAGTCTGAGGTTATATCTTAAGAGAACAGCTGCAGTTCGTTCCCAGGTTCATGCCTTGTTCGTGAGCACTGGGAAAACGAAGAGAAGGGTCACCAGGAATACCATCTCAGCCTGGATTCGCAAGGTAATACACCTGGCCTTGAATCCTGACCCTTCTCCGTCACGTCGCCCTAGAGCGCTTGATGTCCGGGGCATAGCTACGTCCCTGGCCTTCAAGAAGAATTATTCAGTGACGCAGGTCCTGCAAACTGGGGTGTGGAAGCGTCAGACCACCTTCACAGCCCACTACCTGCAAGACGTGAACCACAGGAGGCTCCATACGTTTTCTATCGGCCCTGTGGTGGCTGCACAACAGCTGGTCTAAACCTCAGGCTCCTTAATGGACAAGTAGCAGAAGGTTGAGGGCATTGTTACCCGGTTTTAGTCTACAGGAATGAAAAGGTATGTCTGGCCCTTATTCTTTTCTTCATCCTCTCCTCCCTTGGAGAAAGCAGCCTTCTGGGTTCTCTGTACAGCAGACCTCAAACCACTGCAGGTAAACCATACTTCCTTGTGTTCCATACCCTGACGAGGTGGTATTGGGAGATTTCAATCTGAGGAACTCCAGGTCAACTTCCTGGGACGAGTCACTTTTCACCTTCACACACACCTTACGTAGGCCACAGCAGTTTCACAGCTGCTAGCGATGAGCAGGGATTCCCTATTGTCTGAGTACGTAAACACTCGAATATGGAATCCCCAGGCAAGCCAAAGCCAGTATGGCTTGGACTTACCACCCTTCCTAAGGGTTAAGTCACCCCATGTAAATAGCGTGGTTTGTATTTCAGTTACGAAACAAATGACAGATTCGTAGATAATTTGTATTTTTCCTAACTATACAAACCTTAGCTATTTACGCATATTTGCCCGCCAGCCCTGTCCCCCGGGATAAGTCCTACCTCTAAGTAAAGTGAAGCACTCACTGTGTGTGTGAGGGGGGAGGGGTAGCAAGCTACCCCTCCCTAACCCCCCCCCCCCCCTCTGCTAACTAGCGGAGGGGTTGTAAACCCTCGTTTAAATTCTTATGGCTCGTCATTTCAGCTATGCCGAAGTAATTACCCCATGTAAATAGCTAAGGTTTGTATAGTTAGGAAAAATACAAATTATCTACGAATTTTTCATTTTATATTGTTAGATACTTGTAACTTTAATTACTGTTGGTAATGTATCCGACGGCCTCCACCGTTAGGGAGTTGTCATTGCGTTGATACTACTTCCCTACCTTGCCGTCCTACCCTGTGCCGATGGTGGGCAGGTTCTCAACACTCCGTGTGTTTGTTTCATTACTGAGTTTAAGTGTATAACAGTTCAGCTCCCTTTCGAGGAATTATCTTACAAGGAAGGTGATTTATTCCCTGAATAGTTCATGTTGTGGAGCGGAGAATGAATTGTAATTAATCCTAACTTTTATTTTCTTTTCGACTGATCGCAGCGACATAGAACACAAGGCCGATGGCTACGGCTACCCTGTTCATTATCCTGCACTTCATGTGGTAGCTCGTGACCTGACCACATTATGAGGTAGCAACCTTTGTCAACCTTCAACTTGAACAAGGCTTGTTGACGGGAAGCAGACGAGATCCAACGGGAAAGACGGCGCGGTGCTGTCCTGGTGAGAAGCCTCTCGCACACTCTGGCACCTGGCGGCTGCATAAGGAACTGCTGCTTTGTATCTCAAATTTTTTTCTCGTATCTTAGGACAAAAATTTTCTTGGAACCATCCTCGTATCTCAAATTTTTCGTATGTTGGGACACTCGTATCTCAAAGTATTACTGTATTATTGCTGCAAATCACTTTTTTTTTAGCATTTCCCCACCTAAAAAAAAAACCCAGTTTCCCACCGGGGTCCCCCATATTCTTCTTTATATAAGGGGATCCAAAAACTCATGAACGGGTGATTTGCCCAAATAATCATGGTTAGAAATGCATAAAACACTACCTGGCGGGTATTATTATACTGAAACACGGGGCAAACTTTACTAATAAAAAATTCTTCGCATCTCAAATTTCTTGTATGTTGGGACACTCATATCTCAATGTATTACTATACCCTAATATATCCAACAGTAATGTGGACCACCCAGTGGGAACCAGGGGTTTTGCCTGGGGAAAATTTACTGACAAAGTGATAAATAATGGTAAAACTAACTTTTATTTTTTTTGTACTTTATTCTCTAGGATGCATACTAAATTCACAAAAAAATACACAAAATATTGGTATGCTATTTCCCTGAAATGTTTATTTCACTTTTATTTACATTTAGGTCTGTGATTTGGGCAGGTCTGTGACCTGTGAACTATTAGGATAGGTTAGGTTGATTTATTAGGTTCTATGGCCTTTTACAAATCTCAAAAGTGGTAAATAATCATGCTTTTTTCCTGTCTTTGACTGCCCAAAGTACCAGGTTCCCACCTGTGTCTGTTTTGAAGGGGGGGGGGGGGAGAATGGTTTATTTGGTGTGGGAATAAAGGTCAAATTCCTTAAAAGCTTAATATTTACTGTAGGAATAGTTGTTTATTTTTTTATTGGAAATGTAGTTCCGTGTTGTTCCATAATTTTACCCCTTTGTGAGGGTTGTAAACTGACCCATTTCAACTCTCAAGTCTTATTTTATGTAATAATTGAAAAAAAAATAGACCATTTTATGTAACTGCGGTGTTCTTACAAGAGATATCCGATGTCTTAAATGTGTTGAACCTTGCAGTTTACATTCAAATCAACGTATCCTGCTGGCAGTATCTCACCAAATTTCATAATCGTAATACACTTTTGGGTAGAATTATATTTTGGGATTGGACAAGTTTTCTAATAGAAAAAAAGGATTTTTCTATAGTAAATAATGTGCTCTCAAATTTGCAACAAATTGTCCCTTTGTTCCCCTCTCCCCAAAGGTTATGGGGCCAAACAGGTGGGAACCACGTATTTTGGTGGGGAAAAAAGAAAATAAAGGATTATTTGTGCCTGAAGTCGAGATCAAATTCATTGAAAACACACTAATCACTATAGGGAAAAGTTTTTCCCCACCAAAAATTAAAATTTTTTGATTTATTCGAAAGAGAACAAACCTTACACACCCCACCTAACCTAACCTTATAGTTTCCAGGTCACCGGTCTATCTAGTACAAACCTACTCAGGTCACTGACCTAGCTTTGGAAAAAGTCCCCCGAACTCCCCTCCCTGTCCCAGGTCACAAGCCCTAAAAGCAAATCAAATAATGCCTTACCTTGTGATTGAGATGTGGAAGGTTGATAACCACTCGGGTCTCCTGCCAATTCAGAATCACACTTCGGGCACTTTAATGTTTATGGAATTATTTACACTACATGTAGCCTAATATGGAAATCACCATGAAACTGACCTAATTCCTTCATATAAGAATAAATGCACCCGTTGCATCTGGGTAAGATACGATCCATGATGAACACAACTAATAAGTCAGGAAACAAGGAATGAACTGGCAGATGTCCTCTGAAGAGGGTATGTTGTCTATGCCATAACAAAGAAAGGAAACATGCCCAAATACATAGAATTTCCTTATGGTCTGTTATTGGTTAATGAGAAGTAAATGCTGAATAGAATAGCATCTTTGAAACTAAGAAATTTTGTTCAGGTGCAACATACAAGCCTTCCACTCTTTACGTATGTGTATTTATTTCGGTGAAGCTGAAACTAGCTATTGAAGACTTTGCAAGGTTCAACTACCCTCTGCTAGAGAGAGGGTGGGGGGGCAGGAATTAGTTGGGTAGGTTAGCCACCCTGCTCACACTAGCACTAGCAACTGACCATCACTTTTTATTTCAGCTTTGTAGAATAAAGACATAGTCTTTTTCTCCCGCCGAAACCTTTTATCCTATTTACGATTAAAAGCAACTGTCCTAAGGCTTAATGAAAAAGTCTTTTTTTTTCTTTCAGAGCCATCTTTCTTGGGGCTGATAGGTTCTCTGTGTAAGGCAATGTAATAAGAGGTCTTACGATTGGTTACGCGTAGGGTGCAGAAATCCTTCCTAGGGATGATTTCTCCCCCCCTCCCGAGACGCCGAAGGTCTTCAACCCAAAGAGTCTTGTGCCCGCTCCAACTATTTTGGCCTCAGCTTCTGTTTGCCTGACATTCGCTCTGCTTTGGCTGGTGGGCTTGAGCAGTTGGTGATAGAGACTCCTTGGAGTGACTTGTCGTGATTCCTTCGGGGTGAACCCAGAAACAAGCTTTGGCTCCATTTCACAGACAACGCTCGATGCCCGATCTTCAATTTGAACAAGCTTGTTGACGGGAAGCAGAGTGCTGCCCGGCGATCCGCCTTCAGATGTTGGTTAATCATCCCCTCAGATGTTGGTTAATCATCTCCTCAGATGTTGGTTAATCATCCCCTCAGAGGCAGAATTAACTTACACCAGGTGTTGAACAATTTAACCTTCCGAGGGATCTTCACACTTGTGGGGAGACTTGCAACAGAGATTGACTGCCTTTCCCGTCTGTGGGAGAGACTGTCTTCGGGGGATTCCACCGGCGTGAATTGGATTAGTCCATGCCTCGCCCTTGCTCTTTGGAGCAAAGTTTTTCAGAGGCTGGCGATGGAGGAGTTAGGTGACTGCTTGCAGTTCCTACTCATTGCTGCCGTACTCTCGGTACAAGACGAGTCTCGTTGCAACTTCCCTTTGGGGTGTTTACCGCAGATGATGATGACTGCCAACCTCCTGCAGCTGCTGCCTCTCCCATTGACGAGTCTCGTAGGCTTTAACTCTTTGGGGTTATTGCCGATATCGTGCCTTTAAGCACAACAAAGCTCTCAGAAATTTGTGAGGCCAGGTCCATAGTGACCCATGCCTTGTGGGTTTTTAGCTATAATGAGGGAGATACTACTTGTAGGCTATAACTCTTCGGAGTTGTTAACTACATCATGCGTCTTGGGGGCACAACAGAGCTCATGGAGCTTTGTGAGACCAAGCTGTTCAGGACCTGCACGTATGTTTCACTCTCTTACGAGGGTGGAATGGTTGGTCTTAAAGTACAGCACAGCTTTTTCGTTCCCTTCCGAGGGGATGATATAAGGCTACTCGGCTCCCCTTTGGGGGTTAGGATGAGCATGAGTATTTCGTAAAAACCTTAGTTTCACAGAGAAGTCATGCGCAGTTTTGCGCACTTATTCACTGAGCTCTAGCAAGTTGGGTGGGCGAGCTTTTCTGCTTGTTTGGCCTAGTACCCTATGCAGATTTGCGCGACCCAACTCGCCAGTGTGCGCTACTTTGGTAGCACACAGAGCTTCAGTTTGATGTTCCTCAAGTCCCCGCTACTTTGGTAATACACTGCTGCCTCAAAGGCATGCTAACAAAGCTACAGCTTACTGTTGCCACAAGTGAGTGCTACTTCAGTAGTGCTCACATTACCTTTATCTATCCTTACAGGTAAGATTTAATTCTCTTCTCGCCAGCATTTGCTAGTGTCAGATAGCATTCGTGGATTCTCGCCAGCTCTCGCTAGTGTTCGTTGGCAAGCCTATACGATCCTGCTTAGTATTTGTGTTCTTTGCGTCTTGGGCCAGCAAACCCTTACATGCGAGACTACGATTCTACATGGGAAACTCCCTTCCCTGAGAAGGTTTACGCAACCACAGGCCTTCACTAAAAATCCATAAAAAATTAAAAAGAACTCATTCAGTAGCGCATGCGCTTTCTGCAAGACAAAACCTCAACATTATTGCCGCAAATACGGTTTACTACCGATCACTTGCATCTGCCGCATGCCATCATTGTGTCCCTGGGTACAACGATTTCTTGTTAGATGCAAAGTTTCGGGAAACGTAATCCTATGGGGTTATTTTGTTGGGCTTGATTTCCTTACAGAAAGGAGAGCTCTTCGAAGCACTAGTACAATGGGGTTGTGAGGCATACCCTTGCAAGGTTATTTTTTGCAAGCCTTTAGTCCAAAGGGATTAGTGTTAGCCTCTGCTTACGTTTACAAATGATAGCAAGCCCTGTCTACAATGCGACCAGGGAAATGTTGTCAGCTTCTGCTAACGTTTACAAACGATAGAAAGCCCCGCCTGCATTCTGAGAGATTGCGAGGTACCAGGTGTGTATATCGAGCTCGTGCAAAACACAAAATCACAGCCTGGGTCAGAAATTAGCCAGTTGGCTTAAGACTTCCACCCACCTAAGGGGGAGTCTCCACTGTAAAGAGCAAATGAGTGTATTTGTGTCGGAACAAATAACAAATTTAGAAATAATTTGTATTTTTCCTAACTAAACAAATCTTGAGCTCTTTACATATACCTGACCCGCCATCACCTAACCCCCAAGAAAGTCCTGCCTGCAATTAAAAAGTGAAGGAATTTCACAGGTGTGTGAGTGACCGGGATAGTTGGTCTACCCCCCCACTGTCCCCATGCTAACTAGTAGTGGGTAGTTATACATCGCTGAAAAGTCCTTTGGCTAGTTTACAGCATTCACCAAAATAATATTCACTGTAAAGAGCTTAAGGTTTTTATAGTTTGGAAAAATACAAATGTCTAAATTTGTCATATCAATATATGTACATCACAATGATACACATATTTATGAAAATAGATTTAACACTAAGTTAAATGCCAGCTGAACTGATACATTTTTAAAAACAAATGTCACATGAAAAATTTGGAAATAATTCATATTTTTCCCAACTATACAAACCTGAAGCTCTTTACAGTGGAGATATAAATTATTTTGGTGACAGCTAAAACGAGCCGTAAGAATTTAGGCTAAGTGTAACTACCCACCACTAGTTAGTGGAGTGGGATTGGGGTTATATCTGCCACGCTGCTCACACCTGCGCTAGCAATGGAACGTCACTTTGCAATTGCAGGCAGAACTTTTTTAGGGATAACGGTTGGCAGGATCAGTATGGGTAAAGAGCTCCAGGATTGCATAGTTAGGAAAAATACAGTTGTTCCAGCAGTTTATACAAACTCCTCTGCCATTTACAGTAGACATATATTTCAGCAACAGCTGAAACCAGCCATGTGACTTTTAAGTGAGGTGTAACTACTCACCGTTAGTTAGCTGGGGCTAGACCGGGCACCCCGTTTACACTCACACTAGTAACAATATGTCGCCTTTCATTTCGACTCTGGAGAGAACGAACGTCTCTCTTTCGCAAACTTGATAATAAACAACTGGCCAAATAGTTCAAACTTTCCCTTTCTCTTTTCAGATGTGCTTGACATAAGGATTGATTTTGTGGGTTTGTCCTGGCATAGAAGAACACCGTTGTGGCACCTTTTTGTTAGTGGTGGAGACTGATCCTCACAGGCATTGTCCTGGGTGTAAGGATCACACCTATTTGCAGGCATCTCCTTGTGCTGAGTGTAGGTAGTGGCCTCCCTTCAGGGTCACCCTCTAAGGCAAAGAAACCTTGCCGTCTGACTGCATCGGTTCGTTCCTGTCATTCTGATTCTGCTCGATCGGGCTCCTCCAGAGGCCAGTCGAGTATGAGTGGTGGACCTTTGATCTGGGACAACCTTGCGGTTCTGAAGTCTCTGTTGCATCCCCTAGATAAGCAGCGCTAATTTCTGCTGTAGGGGTCTCTCTCTCTGGTGACACTGCGTCAGGTTTGGGCTTCCTTGGGGCTCATTCGAGGTCCTGCAACTGGGGACATAGCGGGAGCGCATAGATTCCTCCCCACTGGTTGATTTCGATCCTCCCTTCCCCTGAGACTCTGGAGGTCTTGTACTGAATGTCTCTCGCATGTCTCTGGCTGGTAGCGACCTCAACCTCTGTTCGGCCACGTTAGCCAGATGAATGTGAGCAGATGCAGATGAGTAACCCCCAGGGTTACATGTCGGGGATCTTTCCAGAGTGAACCCAGGAACTGGCTTTGGCTATGCTCCCTTAGCAGCACCCGATGCTGACATTCTGTCCGGGCTTACCCGGCACGCGGAAGGAAAGCAGTGTGAGCTTTCTTTAGGTGCTGGGAAACTTTTCCGTTCGGGGGAGGCACCCCTTTGGCAGTGTCGGGTGTCAGGTGACCTTCGCATTCGCAGGAAAGACACCCTTCTCCTGACTGGTCAACTACCTGGTTCTTTCACAATCGCATGCTGGACTTTTTCTTTCCTCGCTTTAGCCATTTGGAGCGTAACTTCTCGTAGCTTGACGATAACGGGGTCAGGTGGCTGCTCAAGGCTCGCATCCCTCGCTGTTTTGTCCGTAGGACACGAGAGTCAAGTTTTATGAAATTTGGCAGTTAACGCGCAGTGCCGTCGTCTCCTTAAGTCACAGCAAAGCGTTTGCCGCATTGCAGGGGCAAGTTTAGAGAGATGCAGATCCTAGTGTAGAGGACGAGTCTTGCACGCTATTTTGCACCCAACCGCCTAGCAAGGTGGGCGGGTGAGCTCCTCTGCCTGACTAAGGTCTGAGTGCCATGCTCACCTTAGCAAGTTTGCCATCCCTCACTCACTGTGCGCAGAGTGTACACCTCATGCACTCCACAGATGAGCGCTGCCCAGCCCTCTGGTAGTGAGACAACTGGAACAGGTAGACCCTACCTTCCCTGCTCGCTTGGTCACAGGTCTGCGCACTTTAGCGCGCCTCGCCAGCTCTCTCCTCACCCCCTGTCATCATTAAGGGGGACAGCGATTGTCCTCTCTTGGTAATGCTACCTCAGCAGCATTTACCATTCCAGATTCCCACTCTACTTCGGTAGGTAGTGAGAACATGAACGAATGTAGACAGTCTGGGCACGCTCGCTTCCATGGGGAAACATAACATGGAGGAAAGCATGATGGTTCATCCGGTCATGTTCCACCTTTTCCAGGCACTCCACCTAAGCCTAGGAAACACTCCAGGGCTGCACCTTTTGAGTGCCATCATTTTATCGAGGGTCCCACCATAGTTCGTTGACATATTGCAAGCAGTACAACGGGCGGTCTCAGGCCCAACCCACAACCTTCCAGTTGAACTACCCCAGTCCAGTACCCTTTCCATTCCACTGGAGGTTTAGAGTTCCTCGTGGAGGAGTAGTCCTCCCGTTGACCTGACACTTAGCAGTTCTACTAGACAAGCTCCTCCTGTGGTGCCTTACCTTTCTTCCCCTCAATAGTCCTCCAGGTACCAGCAGTACCTGACAACAAAGGCCTCCAACACCGGTTGAGACCCTGAGTGGGAAAGATTAGGCCTTTTTTCCATTAAGCCGCAGAAGAGTAAGTGTGGTCAGCAGGCACCCACTCCTCTGGGGGACTCTTTACATCACAGACTAATAGAGGGTCGAGATCTCCCAGGGAGGTCTCCTTTACGGACAACTATAGGCTCTCGCCTATAGATCTTGATTGACAGGAACCGGCTGCCCCAGTGGCAGAAGTTCCAGCTCCTCCTCCCGCTGATCTACTGGGTAGCTGGCTAACCTGGTAGCTCAGAGTCATTTCAATTTCCAATGATTTGGGAGGGAAATTAGTTTCTCCTGAAATTGTTGCTTGTAATGCCAGTCTCCTGCAGCCTTTCTTGCCTCTATACAAGTGAAGGCCTATATGAGCGCATAAGGCTACTCAGGCATGACTAATAAGAGTACTTTGGCCCATGCCACTTTGGCGCATTGAAGCATAGCCCCTACTGTAGTCTCGTGAATGAGTCTTGTACAGTGTTGTGCATACATTCACTGAGCACTAATGAGGTGGGTTTTTGAGCTCCTCCACTTGAGGGAGGTCTGAGCACAATCTAGGTCACTAGCCAGCATCATAGCGAGTTTGTAAGAGCCTACTCGCCCAGGCATCAGGCTTCAGCATCACATTTACCATAGCTGCATGCTACCTTGGTAGCACTCTCGTTCACTCACCCTTGCAGCACAGGTGCTCGCAAATCCTCCCCTCACAACGTTCGCATCGCCAGCGCTTGCTTCACTATTCTGTGGTTCAGTAATCGCTCTTGGTGGGGATTGCCACTGGTGACACACACCACTCTACCTGTTCGCCCTATCTAAGTATCGGGCAAGAGCATGCTGGATGACGATGCTTGCCTTGAGTGTACTCGCCCTCTTATTAAATCAATCTTAGTGGACAAACACAACAGGTCATCTGTTCATGCTCTCCTCTTCCTCGAGTTGCTCTGTCCAATCAGGGATAAAAGACTCAGGGAAGCAGAATGTCCTTTCCTCAAGTGAGACTTCTTACAGATGCACCGATGGTTGCACCGACTGGGGCACCTGAACTTCAGAGTTAATTTGCCCCAGTGAAAGTTGTAGCTTTATTTCCCTCTGATCCTTTCAGTATTAGCAGGGATTCTACGGACTTATAAGTCCGATATTATTATTATTATTATTATTATTATTATTATTATTATTATCATTATTATTATTATTATTATTATTATTATTATTATTATTATTTTTACAAGCTAAGCTATTACCCTAATTTGAAAAGCAGGATGCTATAAGCCCAAGGGCTCCAACAGGAAAAAATAGCCCAATGAGGAAAGGAAACAAGGAAATAAACTACGAGAAGCAATGAATTATCAAAATAAAATACTTTAAGAACAGTAACAACATTAAATTTAATATTTCGCATATAAAATATAAAAACTTTAGAAAAAAAGATGAAGAGAAACAAGATAGAATAGTGTGCCTGAGTGTCCCCTCAAGCAAGAGAACTCTAACCCTTAATAGTTGTAGACCCTAGTACAGAGGCTATGGGACTACCTAAGACGAGAACAGCGATTTGATTCTGGAGTGTCCTTCTCCTAGAAGAGCTGCTTATCATAGCTAGAGAGTCTCTTCTACCCTTACCAAGAGGAAAGTAGCCACTGAACAGTTACATTGCAGTAGTTAACATCTGGAGCAAAAAAGAATTATTTGGTAATCTTAGTGTTGTCATGTATATGAGGACAGAGGATAATGCGTAAAGAATAGGCCAGACTATTCAGTGTATGCGTAGGCAAAGGAAAAATGAGCCGTAAGCACAAAGAGGGATTCAAAGTAGTACTGTCTGGGCAGTCGAAGGATCCAATAACTCTCTAGCGGTAATATCTCAAGAGGTGACTGGTACCCTGGCCAACCTACTACCTAGTATATAGGATTAAAGTGAAAAAGAGGCCTGAGTTGGAAGGTAGAGATTACCAATATCCTCAGGGGAATAGACCTCCTCTCTCCTTCACATTCGATGCTTTTGGGCAATGCATTGAAAAAATGGGGTCACCCGTCACAATGCATGTCCTCTGAGCTATGTTCCAACTCCTGTCAGCAGTGCCATACGAGTTTCCCTGTGTAACAGCACAGTGTTGCTGGCTCTTAATATCTCTTCCAATAGCTCCCTTGTCACATTGCCATGTTTCTTATGAAAGCACGATGGTGGTAGAATACTCAGACGAGCATTCTTGGCACGTCATAGAACACTTAAATATATCTTTTGCAGTCAATGGAAATACCATGTTGAAAATACCTCTTCTCGTTCGATCAGCAAATTTAAGCAACGTTTGGTCTGTTCTGTACTTGAATAGGTGACTGCCTGGGAACACAAAGTGGTTGGCAATGACTCCCATGCGTCTAGCTGCTAGAAGATGGAATTGGATGTGAGATGACTCAATTGTCCTCTGTAACTCAATTAAGTGCAGGTAAGGAAACTTCTAGCAATCATTCTGACCAGACGGACTCGGATAGTGGGGTTCGAGGGACCTTTCTCTCCCTCAGTTAGCCATGAAAGTCGGGACCCTGAGGGGATTCCAGGACAAGATGTCAATCCAGGATGACTCGCATTCGGAAGTATTTAAAAGTACAGTACAGTTAACCTGTAGAGGATAACCAGGCACCTCTTTAGTCTAAGGCCCTCTGACATCCAGGGAATGCCAATGCATTTCCCCCCTCCTGTCAGATGAAGAGACTCATTCTAGAAGGGCCTTAAAAGATTGATTGATGATCCTGATAGCTTCGCGGTGGCAGCAAGCACTAGCACGTAGACCCTCTACCCTCTAATCCTGCTTGCAGAGATATTGAGAGAAATTTTCTCTCCTTCTTTGAGCTTCTTTTACAACATCACTCGGATTCACCATGGTCAGTCGTATCCCTACGACCTCTTACCTGGAGAGTATTTGACATTTCCTCCCTCATAGAATCTTTTTGCAAGTAATTAACAAAAGGAAGACTGGCTACCCCTGTAGGTTGTCTCTTGCCTTCCATCAGGTGAAGTGGTCTATCTGGCGTATTCGCTAAGGTTGTGGTCATGGGAGAGGCCTCGCACTACTCTGTATCTCTCCCTGTGCCAGCAAAGCTACCTATACCCTGGGGAGGAAAGACCCTGCTCGGTTTATACCGTGACAGAAGACCACTAAGCTTTGAGCCTTGTTTTCAATTTTATACACAGTCAACTTGGCCTTGACAAAATTGTTTATCTTCATTCAGTGTCGAGCTTACTGGTCTCCAATCAGAAGTTAGACCACCTCCTTGGAGCATAGTTCTTGAATCATGCTCCTGGGAAAGTGCTTCATAGGCTACCTCTAGTCAGTCCTCAGATAATGACCTGACTCTTTAAAGGTATTACAAGAGCGCTGAGACATTATCTTATATGATCTGCAGGACTTCATCCGCACCTAAATAAGCTTTTTGTGATCATGGGCAAGGTCAAGAGGAGAGTCACCAAGAACACGATCTCTTATTCGATCTCGTGAAATTTAAGCTCTGTTGATGGACCTTGATGCTTTTGGAGGTGTAGACCCAAATGGTATTTTTCCTTTGTTTTTTTTTATAAAGACAGCAGATTTCTTAGCTCCAAAGCTATCTGTTATTTTGCACAAGTTAGCAAGAAGAGGAGCTTTTAGCACTTGTTGGAAAATTGGTAATGTTACTCCCCTATGTAAATGTGTTTATGGTAGCTCAAGTCCCACTGATTGCTGCCCAATTTCCATAACTCCCAAATTATCTGAAGTTTTTGAATGTCTTCTGGCAAAACGTCTTAATAAGTTTGCTGAAGGTAATCATCTATTCCCTAGTTTGCAATTTATTTTTCGTAAAGGCCTTGGAGAGAATGTGATGCCCTTCTCACAATCTCCAATGCTGTACAGAAATCCCTTGATTGTGGTCAGGAAGTTTGTATGATTGGCCTTGTTTTTAGTGCTGCCT
The DNA here is from genome assembly GCF_036898095.1 of Palaemon carinicauda. Classification (NCBI taxonomy): domain Eukaryota; kingdom Metazoa; phylum Arthropoda; class Malacostraca; order Decapoda; family Palaemonidae; genus Palaemon; species Palaemon carinicauda. The sequence continues at coordinate 280,672 of NW_027169036.1, read as the reverse complement.
TTGACCGTGTTAATCATGAGGCCCTTGTTTTCAAACTCAAACAGTTGGAGATGGGTGGGTTTCTTAGGATTATTATTGATTTTTTAAGTAATAGATCTCAAAGAGTTGTTGTTGATGGGCACCATAGTGAGTATAGAAATGTGATATCCGGTGTTCCACAAGGTAGTGTTCTTGGCCCATTACTTTTCATACTATATACACATGACATGTGGTTTGGCCTAGAAAACAAGCTTGTTGCATATGCAGATGATGCTACTCTCTTTGCATCAATTCCATCCCCTGAATGTAGATCTGGGGTTGGTGAATCCCTTATTAGAGATTTAGCTAAAATTAGTGCATAGTGCAAATTATGGGGTATGAAGTTGAATCCTAACAAAACTCAAAGTATGATTGTAAGTAGGTCAAGGACGGTGGCTCCTGAACATCTGGATCTCAGTATTGATAATGTTTCTTTAAATTTGTATGACTTTTAAAATTTAAGGTGTGATTCTCGACAGAAAATTTACTTTTGAGAAACACATTAGGTCTGTATCTTCTTCAATTGCAAAAAAAAAATTGGCTTAATGAGAAAGTCTTTTAAGATTTTCGGTGAACAATCTATTCTGGAGAAGTGTTTTAATTCTTTCATTCTACCTTGTTTTGAGTACTGTTCTCCTGTCTGGTCTTCAGCTGCTGATTCTTATCTTAATTTGTTGGACAGAAACTTACGGTCTTATTAAATTTCTTATTCCTGATCTAGATATTAATCTTTTTCACCGTCGTTCAATTAGTTCATTATGCATGTTGCATAAGATTTTTCATAACTCTGACCATCCTTTGCATTCAGATCTCCCTGGACAATTCTATCCTGTTCGTAATACTAGGCAGGCAGTTAATTCTAATAGTCAGGCTTTCTCCATCATGAGGCTTGATACTACACAGTATTCTAGAAGTTTTATTCCAACTGTTACCAAGTTGTGGAATGATCTTCCTAATCGGGTAGTTGAATCAGTAGAACTTCAAAAGTTCAAAGTTGGAGCAAATGTTTTTATGTTGACCAGGCTGACATGAGTTTTTATAGTTTATATATGACATATCTGTTTTTGACGTTGTTAATAGTTTATATAGGACATATGTTTTGACGCTGTTACTGGTTTTAGAATGATTTATTGTTAATTTGTTCTCATTTATTTATTTCCTTATTTACTTTCCTCACTGGGCTATTTTTCCCTATTGGAGCTCTAGGGCTTATAGCCTCTTGCTTTTCAAATTAGGGTTGTAGCTTGGCTAGTAATAATAATAATACTAATAATAATAATTCGACAGGTCATAGATCGGGCCCTGAATTTGGACTCTCCTCCTCACGTTTGTAAACCCAGAGCTCACGATGTTAGGGGAAAAAGTACGTCCCTAACTGTTATTATTATTATTATTATTATTATCATTTGCTAAGCTACAACCCTAGCTGGAAAAGCAAAATGCTATAAGCCCAGGGGCCCCAACAGGGAAAATAGCCCAGTAAGGAAAGGAAAGAAGGAAAAATAAAATATTTTAAGAAGAGTAAGATTAAAATAAATATTTTAGAAGAACTACTCCAAATCTCTCTCTCTCTCTCTCTCTCTCTCTCTCTCTCTCTCTCTCTCTCTCTCTCTCTATCACACACACACACACACACACACACACACACACACACACACACACACACACACACATATATATATATATATATATATATATATATATTTATATATATATATATACATATATATATATATATATATATATATATATATATATATATATATATATATATGTATATATATATATGTATGTATATATATATATATATGTATGTATATATATATATATATATATATATATATATATATATATATATATGTATATGTATATTATATATATATATATATATATGTATATGTATATATATATATATATATATATATATATATATATATATATGTATGTATATATATATATATATATGTATGTATATATATTATATATATATATATATATATATGTATATATATATATATATATATATATATATATATATATATATATATATATATAGTCATCATCATAATCATCCATTACTAGTCCACTGCAGAACAAAGGCTTGAGACAAGTCCTGCCACTAGCATCTGTTAATGGCCTTACTATGCCAGATTATACCCGCATATTTTCTTAGTTCGTCAATATATCGCCTTTTCCTTCCTCTGCTTCTTTTGCAATCTCTATGGACCCATTCTGTCATTCTTAATGTTCATCTGTTATATTTCATTCTCATTATATGTCCTGCCCGTGTCCGTTTCTTTTTCTTCCATGTTTGAATATCCTCTACTTAATTTGCTCTCGTATCTATGTTGCTCTTTTCTGTCTCTTAGTGTTATTCCCACCATTATTCTTGCCATAGCTCCTTGAGTTGTAACTAGCTTATGTTCTAAGGTTTTAGTAACGTTCCAAGTTTCTGATGCATAAGTTAATACTGGTAGGCCCATCTGATTAAATATTTTTGTTTTTAGACAAAGTAGCATTTTGCTGTTCATAATCTCATTTTGATTGCCAAGAGCTATCTGTCCCATGCTTATTCTTCGTTTAATTTCGGTCTCATGTCCTGGGGAAACACTTACTGTCTCTCTTTAAGTATTTATATTCATTTACAAAATCTCTAGATGTTCGTCTGAAACCGTTATTTGTTGTCTCAGCATTTTCATGGAACATTATCTTAGTTTTACTAATATTAATTTTCAGTCCTACATTTATTCTTTCTCTATTCACATTTTATATCATCTTTTGCAATTCCTCCCATGATTCACTAGACAGAACTATGTCATTTACAAATCATAAGTTGTTAAGGTATTCCCCATTAATGTCAATACCTACATTTTCCCAACGTAAATTCCTAAATACTTCTGGGCATGCTGTGAATGATTTAGGAGAGATGGGGTCTCCCTGTGTGACTAATTTCTCAATTGGAATTCTCTCTCTCTCTCTCTCTCTCTCTCTCTCTCTCTCTCTCTCTCTCTCTCTCTCTCTCTCTCTCTCTCTCTCTCTCTCTCTCTCTCATATATATGTATATATATATATATATATATATATATATATATATATATATATATATATATATAAATATATGTAATATATATATATATATATATATATATATATATATATATATATATATATATATATTGTGTATATATATATATATATATATATATTGTGTATATATATATATATATACACATACATTATATATATATATATATATATATATATATATATATATATATATATATATATATATATATATATATATATATACATATATATGTATACATGTATATATGTATATATATTTACACGCAGTATATATTCTAAGTATGAAAATGGAAATATCAGCAAAAGAGATGGAGTTATAAAAATTGCTGAGGAGGATTTCTATACAATGTTATACGATAGTGGTATAAGAAATAACCTTGCCATTAGAAGTAATGAAACGCCCTAGCTGGTAATAAAAGTGACTTGGAGGAGGGGCGAAGAAAGCATTAAATATCATGAAAAGAGGCAAAGCACCAGGAGAAAATGGCCCAACAATTGATTTGATAACAGATGTTGGAGATTTCATGGTAATAAAAATTTTTTAACTTTACACAATATGTCTGCAAGTGTGCTCTTACCTACATTTTTTTTTAAACTTTAGCATTATTCTAATTCACTAAAAGGGAAATACAGAAGACCTGAAAATTACCACCCAGTAAGTTTACGCCTAGTATTATATAAAGTATTTATGAAAATCATATTATTATTATTATTATTATTATTACGGCTCATTTTCCTTTTGTTTACACGTACACCAAATAGTCTGCCATATTCTTTACACATTCTCCTCTGTCCTCATACACTTGACAACACTGAGATTACCTAACAATTCTTCTCTCAAGAGGTTAACTACTGCACTGTAATTGTTCAGTGGCTACTTTCCTCTTGGTAAGGTAGACTCTTTAGCTTTGGTAAGCAGCTCTTCTAGGAGAAGGACACTCGAAAATCAAACCATTGTTCTCTAGTTTTGGATAGTGCCATAGCTTCTGTACTATGGTCTTCCATTGCCTTGGGTTAAAGTTCTCTAACTTGAGGGTACACTCGGGCACACTATTCTATTTAATTTCTCTTCCTCTTGTTTTGTTAAAGTTTTTATAGTTTATTTAGGAGATATTTTAATGTTATTAGTGTTCTTAAAATATTTTAATTTTCCTTGTTTCCTTTCCTCACTGGGCTATTTTTCCTGTTGGGGGCATGGGTTTATAGCACCCTACTTTACCACCTAGGGTTGCAGCTGGCAAAGCAAGTATTAATAATAATAATAATAATAATAATAATAATAGCTAAGCTACAACCCTAGTTGGAAAAGCATGATGCTATAAGCTCAAGGGCTCCAACAGGGAAAAATAGCCCAGTGAAGGAAGGAAACAAGGAAATAGATAAACTACAAGAGAAGTAATAACAATGAAAATGAAATAATTTTAGATCATTAGCAACATTTAAGTTAGATCTATCATATATAAACTATAAAAACTTTATAAAAACAAGAGGAAGAGAAACAAGATAGAACAGCGTGCCTGAGTGTACCCTTAGGCAAGAGAACGCTTAACCCAGGACAGCGAAAGACCATGGTACAGAGGCTATGGTACTACTCAAGACTATAGAAAACAATGGTTTGACTTGAAGTGTCCTTCTCCTATAAGAACTGCTTACCATAGTTAAAAAGTCTCCTCTACCCTCACCAACAGGAAAGTGGCCACTGAACAATTACATTGTAGTGCTTAACCCCCTGGGCAAAGAATAAGTGTTCGGTAATCTCGGTGTTGTCCATATCCATGTAATTAACCAGCTAATGAAAAAATAAACAAAGTATGAGGATTCAGTGTATGGCATTTGTAAACTAGAGAAAACAATTGATTATGTTAAAACTAAACAAGTAGTGAAAGCCCTTCAGAGACAAGGAATTGAAAAATCTTATGTTAGAGCACTTGAAGATATCTCAACGGGAAATACAGCAATCCTAAAACTACATAAAAATAGTGAGAAAATTCGAATTGAGAAAGGGGTTAGACAGGGAGACCCCAACTTTTAAATTTTTCACAGGGTGCATCGAATAAGCTTTTAAGAATTTAGATTGGGAAGAATTTAGTTTGGGATAATGTAGGAATTAACATTAATGGGGAATACCTTAACAATTTAGATTTGCGTATGGCAGAGTTGCGTTTAGTGAATCATGGGAGCAATTTTCAAAATTATAGATTTGAATAGAGAAAGCAGAAATGTAGATCTGAAAATGAATACGAGTAAACTAAGATAAAAATGCAGAGACAACATATAGGGGTTATAGACGAACCTCTATCTAGAGATTTTTAATGAATATACGTTCTTAGGACAGACAGGAAGTGTTTCCCCAGGACATGAGACCGAATTTAAAAAAAGGGATAAGCATGGGAATAAGAGCTTTTGGTAAATAAAATTAGGTAGGAAAAATATTTAATCAGATGGTCCTATCAGAAACTTGTAGCCTTACTAAAGCGTAAGAACATAAGGTAGTTACAACTCAGAGCTATGGAAAAGAATAAAGATGGCAATAACGCCGATAGACAGAAACAGAGCAACATGGATACGAGAGCAAACTAAAGAGAATATTCTAACGTGTAAGAAAAATAATTGTACATGGGCAGAACATATAATAGAATGACAGATAATAGATGGACAAGAAAAATACCAGATTGGGTCTCTACAGTATGCAAACGAAGCAGGGAAAGGAAGAGAAGACGATGTACTGATGAGCTGAGAAAATTTTCAGATATAGACTAGCAAAGAAAGACCATAAAGACATGCTTTATGAAGAGCGTTCAGGGCCATTGTCCTAGCAATGGCTGATATATATATATATATATATATATATATATATATATATATATATATATATATATATTTATTTATTCATTTATACATACACGCATAGAGGAAAAAAAAGAGAGCGTTACGAGTTAAAGGTTAGCATCGCTTTCATGTTTTTAATTTCTGATTGGTTAACTTTTTCTTTGAAAAATTGTGAGGTATTCATCTAGGACATCGTCAGGTCTCTCTCTCTCTCTCTCTCTCTCTCTCTCTCTCTCTCTCTCTCTCTCTCTCTCTCTCGTAAGTGCATAGAAACTACGTCTTCTATTCGTTAGCAGATTTTTGTAGAGACGCTGAATAAGTGTGGTCGTGAATCTAAATTCGAAACCTAAAGAGAAAAGTAATCAAGGGTAGACTAACGAACTTTTCTTTTTTTCACATGTTTGTATCGTTTTTTTCTTGCTAAGTAATTTTCTTTTCGTTAGAAACAGAAAACGGAGAAGAGTCTTTCTTCTAGTATAACTTCATATTTATTTAAATTTGAAACAAAAATACATTTTAATCATATATATTGTAATCATCCGGTAAACAATCTTATTTGAAATAATACAACGTTAATTGTAATATATAATAGTGTTAAATACATGACCTGAAATCTTATATAATTTTTCTCGAAATATAATCAGCCTCATTTAGAATCGATGTAGTTTATGCCGACAAAAGAAGCAGGTTTTCAGGCCACAGGAAGTTATTTTCATCTCCGTCGTATTAAAGCCAAAGAAGTATCCCATATTCTTAATATGGTTTCTTACATTTTTTTTTTTGTGGGGTAGCATATACTTCATTATGTTTGAGTAAATAATACTATATATAATTATGATAATAGGTAAAGTGATAGTCGGAGGAGGGCATTGCTATTCTATCATTTTTTGTAGTAATAATTATGGTATAATTTTCATAAGTGTAAACAACACATGAATTTTTTTTTTTTTTAGCCAAGAAACAATTATAAGTTATTCCCATTCCCTTTTTCCATCTTGCTGACCAACTTTTTCCTCCCATAACTTTGGGCTTTTCCCCCAAATTGCTTCACAGCACCAAATGGCCTCCTTGACCTCATCGTCGGATCATATAACCCTAATTTCTAAATCTAGTCTTACCCAATTCAATCAGATGCAAATAATGCAGATACCAAAAAGCCTTCTGTTTTTTATTTCGTAGTTTAAGCCTTACTTGCCGGTAATCAGGTTGAATTTGGTAATGTGTCAAAACTAGACCATCCTGTGTACGCTCCCTTTCCGGTAAAGGTAATTAGGGCAATTACAGTTGTTCCTCATTACAGAGGCTTTAATGAAGAAGAGGGTGGGGGATAGGTAAAGGATGGGATGAGGATGGGGGGCACGGGTAAGTACAGTTTAAGTGTGTCAGATTATTCATGGTGTGATTTTCATTTACTGGTGGAATTGAACGGATTGAATATGTGGTTCATTAGCAGTCAGTTGCTTAACACTGTATTAGCTGAGTATTCTCGTCATTGAAGGTACTACTAAGTACGGCCAACGTCATTATGTGTGTAAACTGATGTCAATGGAATCTTCAGAGCTTTGCTCTCATACTTGGAGTTCTCTCCCTCTTTTCCATTGGTAATTTATTGACCACCACTCTGGTGGTGGCCTTGTAACACTTGTCAGGTTACCCCTTCTATGATCTGGGTGAAAATCAATAATCTACTGATTACATGATTTAGCGCTATCCTACTTTCGAATTCTCTTCCGACTTCTGTTGTTCCATATTCAAGCATTTTCCTGTTTTCTTTTGGTATGGGTTGATAAAAGGCAATAAATTACCCTTCCAATATGGTTTTCTCTCTGATGTTAATATCACCTATAATTCCCGGTAAATATGATGAAATATTATTTTATGTTGGTGGATGTATTTAAATCTAGTACTGTCCTGAACATAAAAAGAGGTACCAAGCTTAACATAAACCGGTAACTTTTTAAGATTACCCTGAAATTTTATTGGAGGGAATTTATGTATATTTATGTATATTATCCCGGTGTAAGATTGAAATTGGATCCCCATTGAATGTGGACCTCGGGGTCCATATTCTGCTGCGGAATATGGACCCCCTTATGGAAAATGGACCCCCCTCCAAATTTAGGGATGAGTAAATTTTTTTATTGCTAGAATTTATATATGTAATGAAAACAACACTACATTTTTAAACAGTTATGAAAGGTTCAAAACGTTCTAGCATGTTGTTCACAAACATGGCATTTAATGAAGCCCCACAAGCACTGCCACTATGTACTGGGTTGAATATCAGTGGTGGGGCTGGAGTAACACCAGCCTCCTTGCATTCAGAAGGTGAAGGTGAAGGGCTGGATGAAGTAGACATTAGTGTTGGTGTTGGTATGGATGAAGGGGGTTTGTGGAACCTGGTTACTCCAATTGGAGCGCTGTGGGAGCTGAGTGTCCGCTTAGTCGTGAAGTACGGCTTTATCCTCTTGGTGTTCACCAGCTGTTTCAGCCCTTTCAGCCGGAAAGTTCCCTTAGGACGGACCAAAACAACAGAAAATTATATTTTAGAACATGATGAATAATTACTGTACAAATAAAATGCATTAGAGATATTGATTTATCGATGTTATTGATGAGTAAGTTGAAGTAGATGTATTAAAAAAGGCTGTATAACTTAGATTTTGTAAAGTCCTGTCCAACAAGGTGCAGACTTGTCCCCCTTGCACTGTGTTTGCCGGTCATGTTTGAGTAGCATACAGTCTCCAACCTTGTAACTAGGAGGCTGGTGGTGGTCGACAAAGTTGGCCTTTTGCTGCTGCTGGGCACTTTGGATGTTGTCCATAGCTTCTTGGTGAAGGTCGAAGATCTTGAAGGCAGAGGCCATCTTGCCTTCAAGTTGGGCTTCCTCTCCTCGTGGCTGACTGGGAGCTCCAACTGAGAACTCCGTTTCAATGAGAAGAGTTGGGTAACGATCAAAGGCCAGCCCGAAAGGTGTCTTCTTCATAGACTTTTGCTGGCTGGTCCGGTATCCTAATAGGATGGGCTCGATGTACTCACCCCAGTCGTCTTACTTCTCACTGATGTACTTTACAATTGCATTGCAAAGTGTCTGGTTGAAGTGCTCAGTCAGGCCATTCGACTGTGGGTGGAAGGTGGTCGTCTTATGGTGGTCGATCTTGGGATGTCTGCAGAGGTTTTCATTGTCACGGTTACAGAACTCGCGAACATGGTCGGTGATGATTTTGACAATGGAGTAACGGCATACCAACTTCATTAACACCTTTGTGATGGTGCCTGCCTCCTTGTTGGGCATGGCCTCCTCTTCAGGCCACTTGGCGAGGTAGTTGGTCATTATAGCAATATACCGGTTACCACTGGCTGATGGGGTGAGAGGCCCGACCAGGTCCATACCAAACCGAGTGAAACTGGTGTCTGGAGGAGCGATATTGTGGAGGACAGCAGGGACCTTTCGAAGATGGTTGCTGAGCTGACAGTCATCGCAGGAAGCTGTACGAAAAAAAAAATTATAAAAAGATAAAAAACATTTTGTTGAGATTCCTGCGTTATTGTGGAATTCCTCATTAATATGTAAATTTGATTAAGTCTGTTCATGAGCATAGCAAGTGCAACGTTAATGTTAATGGAGTCTTATATGAATTTCCAGTGAACAGTGGAGTACTCCAAGGGAATGTATTGTCACCTATGTTGTTTATACTCCTCGTGGATTTTGTAATGCGTAGAACAGTCAGAGATGGTGGAGAAGGATTGGACTGGTTTGGTGATAGGAATTTAGCAGACCTTGAGTATGCTGATGATGCTCTCCTGGGTAGCAGAACACCACAGGATTGGCAATGCTTGCTTACCAGAATGCATGAAATATCACACGAGGTTGGGCTGAAGATAGATAGAAGAAAGACAGAAATGATGAAAACGGAATATGCAATGAAAGATGAAATATCATTGGAAGGAGAAAGGATTAATGAGTTAGAATCATTTAAGTATTTAGGAACTAACGATCTCCAATATAGGGTCTTTAGAATTAGAGTTTAGTGAAAGATTGTGAAAAGCAAAGCAGACAATGGCTAGGTTAAGTAAAATTTGGAAATCAAATCACCTGAAATTACATGTAAAAATCAGACTATATATCATTTTAGTGAGATTGGTGTTACTCTATGGACATGACTTATGGCATGACAATGAAACAATCTCCAATAGATTTAGTAGATTTGAGAACAAAGTCCTCAGAAGGACATTAGGAGTTAAATGGCCGGACAGGATTAGAAAGGAAACTATAAGAGAGATTACTCGAGAGCCATATTAGGATGAGATCATGATGAAGGGTAGATGGAGATAGTTTGGGCATGCTCTTTGCCCTTTCTGAGAGAGATTAGTTCACCAAACGTTCAGCTGGGGTCCTCAAGGTGCTAGAAGAGTTGAAAGACCCAGGCCTACATGGATGAGGGCTATGAAGCGCGGAGATGATGATGAATGTAGAAGTATTGAATTAAAAGTTCAAGATAGAGAGAGTGGTGAAATCTAACCGAGGCCCTTGTGTCAATAGTCGTAAAAGGGGATGATGATGATTACTATTACTACTAAACATCAATCCTATTTGGACAAACAGAATGTTACAATCCCCACGGTCCCTCTAGGAAAATCAGCACAGAGAAGTTACGAATAAATTGAGGAGAAATGTTAAAATGATAACAGTGACTACTGTATACTAACATGACTGTACACAGACAAAACGCCTTTGGAAATGGTTTTGAAAATCAAGATCATAGATGAAGGTAAATGATAAGATAGGTAAAGGGCAAACTCTATAAACTGTCGGACTATGGGAGTGTCTTTCGCAGAATCCCTAACCTAAAAAAATAAAATACTAAATAGTGAAGTAAAGTGGGTAGATGTACAAATATGAAGCAATGATAATCAACATAAGTGACATTAAGTGGGTTAATGTACAAAAAGGAGACGGTGAAAATTTTACAAAAGAAGAGAACATTATATATGCAGTTTAATGTTTGTTTCCTTTATTACTTTGGTGGAAGGAAAATTAGTTGTAGCAAAAGAGTGGGGGAATAGAGTAGGTGAATGTAAAAGGGAGCTAGTGAGGGTTGAAGAGCTAATAAAACCGGGGGTAAAAAGTAAATATCAGGAAAGGTTGAAAATGACATATGACGAAGTGAAAGTAAGAGAAACTGGCAATTTAGAGGAGGAGTGGAAGTTAGCAAAAGAAAATTTCGTTGGGATTGCAAGTGATGTGTGTGGCAAGAAGGTTGTTGGAGACAGCATGAGGAAGGGCAGTGAATGGTGGAATGAAGGAGTGAAGGTAAAAGTGGAAGAGAAAAAGAGGGCTTTTGAAGAAAGGCTGCAGAGTAATAGTGTAGAGAAGTATGAAAAATATAAAGAGAAAAATGTGGAAGTAAAGCGCAAGGTACGTGAGGCAAAGAGGGCAGCTGACCTGAGGTGGGGTCAGGGATTGGGTCATTCATATGAAGAGAATAAGAAGAAGTTTTGGAAAGAAGTGAAGAGAGTAAGGAAGGCTGGCTCAAGAATTAAAGAGACAGTGAAAGATGGAAATGGGAGGTTGTTAAAAGGAGAGGAGGCAAGGAAAAGAGGGGCGGAATATTTTGAAAGTTTACTGAATGTTGAGGATAATAGGGAGGCAGATATAATTGCTGTTCCAGGTGTTGAGGTGCCAGTGATGGGAGATGAGAATGAGAGAGATTACAATAGATGAAGTGAGGAGAGCACTAGATGAAACGAGAGTAGGAAAAGCGTCTGGTATGGATGGTGTGAGAGCTGAGATGTTGAAGGAAGGGGGTGTGACTGTACTTGAATGGTTGGTGAGATTGTTTAATATGTGTTTTGTGTTGTCAATGGTACCAGTAGATTGGGTTTGTGCGTGTATTGTACCACTATATAAGGGTAAGGGAGATGTGCATGAGTGTTGTAATTCAAGAGGTATTAGTTTGTTAAGTGTAGTTAGAAGAATGGCTGCAGAGTAATAGTGTAGAGAAGTATGAAAAATATAAAGAGCAAAATGTGGAAGTAAAGCGCAAGGTACGTGAGGCAAAGAGGGCAGCTGACCTGAGGTGGGGTCAGGGATTGGGTCATTCATATGAAGAGAATAAGAAGAAGTTTTGGAAAGAAGTGAAGAGAGTAAGGAAGGCTGGCTCAAGAATTGAAGAGACAGTGAAAGATGGAAATGGGAGGTTGTTAAAAGGAGAGGAGGCAAGGAAAAGAGGGGCGGAATATTTTGAAAGTTTACTGAATGTTGAAGATAATAGGGAGGCAGATATAATTGCTGTTGCAGGTGTTGAGGTGCCAGTGATGGGAGATGAGAATGAGAGAGATTACAATAGATGAAGTGAGGAGAGCACTAGATGAAACGAGAATAGGAAAAGCATCTGGTATGGATGGTGTGAGAGCTGAGATGTTGAAGGAAGGGGGTGTGACTGTACTTGAATGGTTGGTGAGATTGTTTAATATGTGTTTTGTGTTGTCAATGGTACCAGTAGATTGGGTTTGTGCGTGTATTGTACCACTATATAAGGGTAAGGGAGATGTGCATGAGTGTTGTAATTCAAGAGGTATTAGTTTGTTAAGCGTAGTTAGAAAAGTGTATGGTAGAGTAATGATTAATAGGATCAAGGATAAAACAGAGAATGCAATCTTAGAAATACAGGGTGGTTTTAGAAGAGGTAGGGGTTGTATGAATCAGATTTTTACAGTAAGGCAGATATGCGAGAAATATTTAGCAAAAGGTAAGGAGGTGTATGTTGCGTTTATGGATCTGGAGAAAGCGTATGATAGAGTTGATAGGGAAGCAATGTGGAATGTGATGAGGTTATATGGAGTTGGTGGAAAGTTGTTGCAAGCAATGAAAAGTTTCTACAAAGGTAGTAAAGCATGTGTTATGATAGGAAATGAAGGGAGTGATTGGTTTCCGGTGAGAGTGGGGCTGAGACAGGGATGTGTGATGTCACCGTGGTTGTTTAACTTGTATGTCGATGGAGTGGTGAGAGAGGTGAATGCTCGAGTGCTTGGACGAGGATTAAAACTGGTAGACGAGAATGACCACGAATGGGAGGTAAATCAGTTGTTGTTTGCGGATGATACTGCACTGGATGCAGACGCTGAAGAGAAGCTTGGCCGATTAGTTACAGAATTTGGAAGGGTGTGTGAGAGAAGGAAGTTGAGAGTTAATGTGGGTAAGAGTAAGTTTATGAGATGTACGAGAAGGGAAGGTGGTGCGAGTTTGAATGTCATGTTGAATGGAGAGTTACTTGAGGAGGTGGATCAGTTTAAGTACTTGGGGTCTGTTGTTGCAGCAAATGGTGGAGTGGAAGCAGATGTAAGTCAGAGAGTGAATGAAGGATGCAAAGTGTTGGGGGCAGTTGAGGGAGTAGTAAAAAATAGAGGGTTGGGCATGAATGTAAAGAGAGTTCTGTATGAGAAAGTGATTGTACCAACTGTGATGTATGGATTGGAGTTGTGGGGAATGAAAGTGACGGACAGACAGAAGTTGAATGTATTTGAGATGAAGTGTCTAAGGAGTATGGCTGGTGTATCTCGAGTAGATAGGTTTAGGAACGAAGTAGTGAGGGTGAGAACGGGTGTAAGAAATGAGTTAGAAGCTAGAGTGGATATGAATGTGTTGAGGTGGTTTGGCCATGTTGAGAGAATGGAAAATGGCTGTCTGCTAAATAAGGTGATGAATGCAAGAGTTGATAGGAGAAGTACATGAGGAAGGCCAAGGTATGGATGGATGGATGGAGTGAAGGAAGCTCTGGGTGATAGGAGGATAGATGTGAGAGAGGCAAGAGAGTGTGCTAGAAATAGGAATGAATGGCGAGCGATTGTGACTCAGTTCGGGTAGGCCCTGCTGCTGCCTCCGATGCCTTAGATGACCGCGGAGGTAGCAGCAGTAGGGGATTCAGCATTATGAAGCTTCATCTGTGGTTGATAATGTGGGAGGGTGGGCTGTGGCACCCTAGCAGTACCAGCTGAACTCGGTTGAGTCCCTTGTTAGGCTGGAGGAACGTAGAGAGTAGAGGTCCCCTTTTTTGTTTGTTTCTTTTGTTGATGTCGGCTACCCCCCAAAATTGGGGGAAGTGCCTTGGTATATGTATATGTATGTATGTATTACTTTTTAGATTGACGAATTAATCTTCTAGTTTAATTCAAAGAAATGTGTGATTGCTTATTCATGAGTTTTTTTTTTTTTTTTTTTTTTTTTTTTTTTTTTTTTTTTTTTTTTTTGAGGTTAGCGGTAACATAACCAGATATATTACGGTATATGAATGCCGTATTTAAAGAGGCTAAAATGAAAAGGAATTTATGCTCAAAATGGTAACTTAATCTATGCCATAAACCTTTCGTTCTTGTACTATTAAAAATGTGTTCATAGGACAAACGGGTTAGCAACTTAGCTGTCTCACTTTTTTTTTTTCCTCCAGTAATTCATAATGACAAAATTTCATTCAATATGTTAAGAATAATTGAAACATCCCTTATAAGTCCTTTTGTCACTCATTCATGTCCCCTTTCTATTTTAGAATACTTTTTACGACCGAAGAACGTCTCATTCTTAATCAGAAATGTGGCATTTGGTCTATTTTTTTATGTGGATGGCCAGTGTCAGATTCAAGCCTATTGGCACTCATCTGCAGCTTAAAGTCAAATACGTGTTGTCACTTCCGAGGGAAATCTTGGCACTGCCCCTAATTTAGAATCGTGGCGGACTGTTTGTTTACTTCCCATATTGTGGGTTAAATTGTTGTGGTCCACTTTTTAGTTGAAGCCTTATCAAAATCAGTTCATACACCCATGTCAGCCCCTGTTTGCAACGAACCTTTGGCGCTTGGCGCAAGCGGCAACTTGTTACGATAAGGCCCAATAACGAAGTGGGAGTAATTTTTTTTTATTTAAAAGAATGCCTCACGGGTAATGGAGTTCTGAATTATTGTTACGAAGTTTCACACGTTCCCTTTGCACTGGGATTTTACATTCTTAGAATTACGTTCCCTGGAGCGAGGGTTAAGTTTTCTTTTTATTATAGTTTGTTTTATGTGACAATTAGCTACTAATATATTTATTTATCTAGTGATTGATTCGCCTGATTAACTTAATCGATTTGTTTATCTATTTTCTCTTTCTAATTTTTTTCTTTAATAGTTCTAGCTTTTAATATTTTACAAGTAGGGCTCAAACATTGTTTTCCATCGGAGTTGTAATGCAATTTTATGGTGTGTTTACTTATATCAAAAGAATAAACAAGCATGTACGCGGACACACACACTCACACATACACACACACACACACACACACACACACACACATATATATATATATATATATATATATATATATATATATATATTTATATACATATATATATATATATATATATATATATATATATATATATATATATATATATATATATATATATATATATATTTATATACACACACATACATACGCCTACAAACGTATATACATGTATATATACTTTTGCATAATATGTATATATGTGACTGTATTTGATTATATGTGTTTGTGGTGTTAAAGAAAAGAACTGTTATCGAACAAGTATATATACAGTTCGCCTTCATTCACTTTATTCGTAGATTCATCCCCATATGCTTTCTCCGTAGGTCCTAAATAAGTTACGTAAAATTTACCATATGAACATGCCTTTGCAGTCATTCTTTGCAGTACTTCTTTGCAGCACTTCTATACATGTACATTATTATCGGCCTACTCTTCCCCCCAGATCCAGTGTTTATGTCGTTCATTGCGAAGGTAGCCAGTCCACCAGACCTGAAAAATGCACAAATACTCGGCATGCTTGGAGACTCTCTCACCAGAATGATTCAGGTATGATTCACTTTGGTTATATTTATTAGCAACGACTATTGCAGGATTTGTATTTGTTGCCAGACATTTTTATTAACTTATTTAAATACCATTCTCGGAAATAGGATGATATGTATGAATATATGTATATGTATGTATATATATATATATATATATATATATATATATATATATATATATATATATATATTCATATATATATATATTCATATATATATTCATATATATATATATATATATATATATATATATATATATTCATATATATATATTATTTATATATATATCTATATTTGTATATATATATATATATATATATATGTATGTATGTATACTGTATATATACCTGTGTATATATATATATTATATATATATATATATATATATATATATACTGTGTATGTATATATATATATATATATATATATATATATATATATATATATATATATATACTGTGTATGTATATATATATATGTATATATATATATATATATATAAATAAATATACTGTATATATATATATATATATATATATATATATATATATATATATATATATATATATATATATATATATATATATATAACCTTTAATATTTGGAGCAAGGTGTAATTTAATTTGCTTTTTTATTTCGATTGATACTCGGCAAGGAAAGACGAGAAAAACTGCGAACCCCTTTGCTGTCGTCAGATTTAATTGCTGGTATCTGGAAAACGTAGAAGGCAATTCGTTTCTTGAATTCCTGTTACTGCAATATATTTGCGTTTATTTTAGACTATAGTTGGCATTTTGTAAATAGAATTTTATTGTATTTTTGGTGCATGATGAAATTAAAACAAATAATTATTTAGCACCACCACTTTAAATGGTTACATGATAGTGCTTTCTTCAATACGAATGGTAATGCAGTTTCTAGGAAATTGCAAATAACCAGAAATTTGGCCCAGTTCTAATTTTCTCTTTTGTATTTAAAAACGAGACCATAGAATAAAAATTTACTTTTAGGTTATAGTAGTAATATTTTTCCTGTCTGTCTGTCCAAAGTTTAAAAGAAGAAAAAAACTTTTGTCTGAAATTATTTTAGGAAATCTTCAGTCATTCGTGGGAAGGAAAGCGTGGTTGGGTCAGCTTTTTTGGAATCTTGTAAAAATCTCTTCGTAGGTGTGTTCAATTGAATTGGGGATATGATGAGGGCGTTTGGCGGATGGGAAGCACTCCAGTGCTTCCTGTTGCAGAACATTTATCCTCATTCAACCTCTTCTCTTTTTCTTTCTTACGTTTTTGCGAGTATTTGAAAACTCTCTCTCTCTCTCTCTCTCTCTCTCTCTCTCTCTCTCTCTCTCTCTCTCTCTCTCTCTCTCTCTCTCTCTCTCTCTCGTTGAAATATCATGTTCGGAACCTGGAAAATTGACAATTTCATCATGCTGCAGCTGTTAATATCTTTGAATTTGAATAGTCAATACTAGGTTAATACATAAAGTCCAAACTAGCGCTCATTTGATTTTTCAAGAGGACAGCTAGACTGTTAGTATTAAAAAAAAGCACAATTATGATTTGTTATATTGGTTTGACCTTAGTTTAAGGAATGCATAGAAAAGCTTATAAAATTGTATAGAGTGTAAAAAAAAAATAATGTAGCCAAGGAAAAATTGAGGAATGAATGAGTAAATTTGAGAACTTGATTTATATAGGAAAATAGTTATTCAAGTTTGAGCTAGTGTTCTAATTTTTGGTGATGTATCATGTTTAGATTTGTTTTCATGTCATGGGGTTAGTCTTGGCATCATCACTTGATATAACGAAATATTTTAAGCATTTTATCATAAAATTCTTATATTTGCGAGTCAAGAAGGAAGTGCCATGGCTGGTACGCCAGTTGTTGTTGCAGGGAAGGCCTTCCTTTTCATAAATAAACGTAAATGTAAAATATTCCAAATGATCATGTGGACCTTAGAATTGTGTGTATATATATATATATATATATATATATATATATATATATATATATGTATATACACACACACACACACACACACACATATATATATATATATATATATATATATATATAAGGTGTTAGTCAAAATAATCAGATGAAATGTATATGGAATAATAACTTAAATAATAGTAAAGTGCATGGTGATTCTGAAATCCAGGGGTTAGCCAAAAACACAATGAAATATGAATGAGAATAACCAGTCAGTACAAGGACTTCTGACACACCTAGGCACCTAGACATTCATTTAATAAGGAGAAGTGTGGTCCCATAGACATCTTTACCGACTCGCATGTTCAAAGATATATTCTACGGTCTGGTATAATGCTTGAATACTTTGAAGTTCCAATGGTGGGGTCCTTTGATGTTCACTTGCAGTTTCTTTAAGCCACCATCTTGTTGACCCCTCTCAATTCTACTTCTCTGCTATGACATTAGTTGGAAGGCCCTTTTGGGTGGTATCTTTTGATGTTGTTCTGATCCCTTAAGGGGACCCTTCAGTCAGAAGAACGCAGGATGATACTGATAAAAGGTCACTCAAATCGGGGCACGAGAATCATAACAACTGCCAGTACACCTCATCATCACAAACCGATACCAAAGTAAAAGGGGAACCTTAGTTACACTCGTAATGTGGAGGATCAATGTTTATTTATTTTTAGTTTTTTTGTTTGCCAAATCCTGTGAGAGAGAGAGAGAGAGAGAGAGAGAGAGAGAGAGAGAGAGAGAGAGAGAGAGAGAGAGAGAGAGAGAGAGAGAGAGAGAGAGATCGGTAGTTAGTGTACCGATTGTTTGTTGTGAGAAAAACTGTTGGTATAAATGAGATTGTTTGTTTATGTTTTTAGTTAAGTTACGACAGTGGTGAATGTCTTGGGTGAATGCTTATTTTGATTTGACTGCAGCAAGAGTCTGTTCTGTTTGAATGCTGGAATATTATCATTATTATATTTGGCCAGCGTTGGAAGTGATTGTTTATTTTCTGAACCGTAATTCCTCCTTGGAGAGACTTACTTCCTGAGAGATTAATATTTTGAAAGTGGATTTATTGTTGCTGACCAGGCCTGTAATAGAGGATTTGGTTTGGATTGCTTTTTTGGACTGCACTACTGTTGATGTCCTGGCCTGTGAATTAAGATTACGTATGATGATGATAATGATGATGACCCCGAAGAGTTAAGGCTGTTGTGGCAAATTAAGGAACTCTTCTGTTACCATATACTGTAGTGGTAGTTTGCCGTGAAAAGACAGTTCGGCTTGTGGGTGGACGACAGTGTTGGTGTCCCATAATATATAAACATACAAACTTTGGTGTTGGTATGCTGTGTAATTTTAAGAGTTTGTTAGGGTTTTTTTGGTTTATATGAATGGTGTTTTGGTTATATATTTAGTGTTAAGTTTTGATTAGTTTTAAGTGTTTATTTTGAGTGTGGAGGGTTATGGTTTATTTTTTAGTTGTAAGAAATATAGTTTTAAGGTTATGTTTCGTTTTTTTTTTGTCCTTTTGTTTAAGAGTATGGTTTTAGATAACGTAAGGGGAAAGTTTGTGATGTGGAGACAATTGTCAGTAGGTGTGATTCAGGGTGTGGGGGTTGTTATTGCAACATCCCGCCACATTATTTTGGCGCCCGAACAGGGACTGCCGAGTTGGGGTTGATAGCTGGCCTCTTAGACAAAGGACTGATAGGATTAGGAATTAGGATTAAGGTTGATGAAAAATGGAAGAGCAATTATAGGTGTTAAGGGAGGAATTGCGGTTGAGTAAGGAGCGCGAGGAGAAATTGTTGCACGAGAATAAGATGTTGAGTTGTGAGAATGAGGAGATGCGAAAGGAACTGAAAGCGCTTAAGGGAACTGTAGAGAGAGTGGAAGAGGGTGTTGAGATAAGGATGCGTGAGAATGAGGAACGAATGGAAGCTATGATGGGACAGGTAATGGGAATGATGAAAATGTACATGGGTGAAGGTGCAGTCGAAGGAGTGTCCTCAGCTTTGGGTAAAGGGTTGATAGTGGAAGAAAAGGCTACATCATACATATACCAAAGGCACTTCCCCCAATTTTGGGGGGTAGCCGACATCAACAAAGAAACAAAACAAAAAGGGGACCTCTACTCTCTACGTTCCTTCAGCCTAACCAGGGAGTCAACCGAGTTCAGCTGGTACTGCTAGGGTGCCACAGCCCAACCTCCCACATTTTCCACCACAGATGAAGCTTCATAATGCTGAATCCCCTACAGCTGCCACCTCCGCGGTCATCTAAGGCACCGGAGGAAGCAGCAGGGCCTACCGGAACTGCGTCACAATCGCTCGCCATTCATTCCTATTTCTAGCACGCTCTCTTGCCTCTCTCACATCTATCCTCCTATCATCCAGAGCTTTCTTCACACCATCCATCCACTCAAACCTTGGCCTTCCTCTTGTACTTCTCCCATCAACTCTTGCATTCATCACCTTCTTTAGCAGACAACCATTTTCCATTCTCTCAACATGGCCAAACCACCTCAACACATTCATATCCACTCTAGCCGCTAACTTATTTCTTACCCCCGTTCTCTCCCTCACCACTTCGTTCCTAACCGTATCTACTCGAGATACACCAGCCATACTCTTTAGACACTTCATCTCAAACACATTCAATTTCTGTCTCTCCATCACTTTCATTCCCCACAACTCCGATCCATACATCACAGTTGGTACAATCATTTTCTCATATAGAACTCTCTTTACATTCTTGCCCAACCCTCTATTTTTTACTACTCCCTTAACTGCCCCCAACACTTTGCAACCTTCATTCACTCTCTGACATACATCTGCTTCCACTCCACCATTTGCTGCAACAACAGACCCCAAGTACTTAAACTGATCCACCTCCTCAAGTAACTCTCCATTCAACATGACATTCAACCTTGCACCACCTTCCCTTCTCGTACATCTCATAACCTTACTCTTACCCACATTAACTCTCAACTTCCTTCTCTCACACACCCTTCCAAATTCTGTCACTAGTCGGTCAAGCTTCTCTTCTGTGTCTGCTACCAGTACAGTATCATCCGCAAACAACAACTGATTTACCTCCCATTCGTGGTCTTTCTCGCCTACCAGTTTTAATCCTCGTCCAAGCACTCGAGCATTCACCTCTCTCACCAGAGAGAGGTGATAATGGGAAAGGAAGTGATAGTGATAGTAATAGTTGATTGCTAGGGTAATTAGTCTAATAGGAGGACTACCATATGCTCCGTTCCGGGAACGTGCTTTCACAGTTCTATTATGTCTGTCTTGACCAGGGTTCACTTTTAGTGTGTGTGTGTTAGCGATACTTTTCCTGACCAACTTCATCTGAAATGAGTAAACACAAAACTCCAACCTTTAAGGAGTATTGGTTACAATCAGTTACTTTTCAGGTGTCGTTCGTGAAGGGAATTGACATAGTATAATCGTATTTCCATCTTTTTAGGGAAACTTCCAACATTCGTGAGTTTCTGGTATGTAGTTCAGAACTCTTTTCCTTCTCTGTACTATATAATATAATTAATGTCCTTTTAAGTGGACCGACGAGCTAGAGAACGGGTAAGACCATAGATTAAGGGACTTAGGTCAAGGGAGTATCAATAGGGTCATTGACATCCATGTAAACTAATGGTAAATCGTTGATAATGCATTTGGCTTCTCTAACTAACGTGACAACTCGCCATTGTGGGATACAATGATAAATAGCTGTACTCATAGTAAGCCTACTTGTATCATAAAATCCTGCTATCCATGGGGAATGAGGGTTATGAATTTTCATGTGAGCTTATGATTTTGTTAGCTTATGAGATGGTGCATTAGGTAAATAGAGAGAGTGGGACCTGCTTAAAATGTATTTGCATTGTCTGATATGATACAGTATGACATAAAAAATCTAGCTGCAAATTTAAACATTGCTTGTACAAATTCAACAGCAGTCAAGGAATTAGTATCCTCTGAGACTACAGCTCGATTTGTGGCCAAGGGACCAGCCACCTGTTGAAATACTACTGCTAGAGAGTTATTGGGTCTTTTGACTGGCCAGATAGTACTATGTTGGATCCGTCTTTAGTTACGTCTCATTTTTACTTCGCATACACATACACTGAATCGACCGGCCTATTCTTTACAAACTCTCCTCTTTCTTCATACAGATGGCAAGTTGGCAACATTAAAATAATCGAAAAATTCTTTTCGCTCAGGGGGTTAACTACTGCACTGTAACTGTTCAGTGGCTACTTTCCGCTTGGTAATGGTAGAAGATACTCTTTAGCTAAGGAAAGCAGTTATATAGAAGAAGGATACTCCAGAATCAAACCAATGTTCTATAGTTATCAGGTAATCCCTAAGCCTCTGTACATTAGTCTTTCACTCATGAGTGTATACTCAGGCACACTATTTTGTTTCCTTATTTCATTTCTTCATCATTAGTGAGGCATGAAAGGTGGTATGGTGTGTATAGGATTGGAGATAGAATTTAATTATATTGGAAACCCAACTTTGGAATGTTTAAGTGACTATAGTGAATATAGTACATGTGGTGAAAGAAAATTTAAAGCAAAAAATATGAAGAATTAGAAGTAGTAACATTGGATTAAAGTAACTTGTGGTGGTTTGTTTATGTGAAAATAATTGCTAAATATTTTTGTGATTTTACTTCTAGATGAAATTGCTTATATATATATATATATATATATATATATATATAATATATATATATATATATATATATATATAATATATATATATACATACACACACTTGATAATGATAATCATCATCTGCAGCAGTTACTAGTCCACTACAAAACAAAGGCCTCAGACATGTCCTCCCACTTGCATCTGTTTATGGTCTTCATATACCAGTTTATACCTGTAACATTTCTTATTTTGTCATCATCTCTTCCTTCCTCTGCTTCTTTTGCACTATAGGAAGTGTTTAAGTTCTGTTTCTCCTACCGATCGCCATGACTTAAGAGCTTTAGACTTTGCCTCTAAATCAGGCTGTGAGCAAAGCATAAGTGAAGCTACTCACAGGTCTGGTAACTTCTTGGACGTCGCATACACCGATTCCACTGGCATTATAACAAGTTGGTTCTTTAGATGGGACATTTGATCATGCCTTGATTTCATTTGTATTGAAGACTGATCAGTCTCTCCCAGATGTATCATACTCGTGTAAGATTTATATGAAATTTCAAGCCAACTGGAATGGGGTTTTGTGTGATCTTTTGGGTTTGAATTGGTTACAATTGTATAGTAGTGTTGATCCTGTTGTCCCTTTAAATGAGAATCTAGTCAACGTAATTGATAGGTGTATCCTTTCACCTGTGCTAAGATACTGAGTAAAGGACAATCCGTGGTTCAGTGATGTTTGTAGTCATGCTTATTTGGAGAAGCAGGAGGCCTATCATCTTTGGAAGGGTAACAGATCAGATTTGACTTGGAATAGCTATACTCACCTTACAGCTTTTTCTCAGAGAGTTTATGCTTCAAGTGAAAAGGTATACAATTCAACCATAAAAGAAACCGTTTCTGGTACAACCCAGGAACATACGTGGTGCACTACCCTTAAAACTGCACTCTCTGGTGTAGATGCAATAGTTCCTCCTTTACTTAACCCAGATGGCTCTGTCACTCACTGTCCAAAGGAAAAAGCACCGCTTTTGGCTGATGTGCTTGACAGTTTTGAGAAACTGGATTTTTCTTATTCCTGTTTTCCTGAGGCTAAACTAAGTAGTTTAGCTTTTCGATCACGTGAAATTAAAGCTCTCTTGATGGACTTTGATGCTTATGGGAGTAGACCCATATGGTATTTTTCCTTTTTTTTTTTATAAAGACTGCAGATTTCTTATCCCCAAAGTTATCTGTTATTTTGTACAAGCTAGCAAGAAGAAGAGCTTTTAGCACTTGTTTGAGAATTGGTAAGATTACTCCACTGTGTAAATGTGTTTGTGGTAGCTCAAGTCCAACTGATTCCCGCCCAATTTCCATAACTCCCATATTATCTAAAGATTTTGAACATCTTTTGGCAAAACATCTTAATAGGTTTGCTGAAGATACTCATCTGTTCCCTAGTTAACAATTTAGTTTTCGTATATGTTTTGGAGCATGTGATGCCCCTCTTACCATCGCCAATGCTGTACAGAAATCCCTTGATTGTGGATAGGAAGTTCGTATGATTGGCCTTGATTTTAGTGCTGCCTTTGAGGCCCTTGTTTTCATACCCAAACAGTTAGGAGTGGGTAGGTCGTTTCTTAGCATCATTATTGAATTTTTAAGTAATAGATCACAAAGAGTTGTTGTTAATGGGCACCATAGTGAATATAGGAATGTGATATCTGGTGTTCCTCTGGGTAGTGTTCTTGTCCCATTACTTTTCATACTATATACACATGACGTGTGGTTTGGCATGGAAAACAAGCTTGTTGCATGTGCACATGATGCTACTCCCTATGCATCAATTCTATATCCCTAAATGTAAATCTGGGGTTGCTGAATCCCTTAATAAAGATCTAGCTAAAATTAGTGCATGGTGCAAATTGTGGGGCATGAACTTGAATCCTAACAAAACTCAAAGTATGATTGTAAGTAGGTCAAGGACAGTGGCTCCTCAACATCCAGATCTCAGCTTTGATCATTTTTCTTTATGGCTCCTCAACATCCAGATCTCAGCTTTGATAGTTTTTCTTTAACACTGTATAACTTGAATTTTAGGTGTGATTCTCGACAGCAAATTTACTTTTGATTGTGATTCTCGACAGCAAGTAGAGTGTGATTTTTGACAGCAAATTTACCTAAGAGAAACACATTAGGTCTGTGTCTTCTTCAATTGAACAAAAATTGGCTTATTAAGAAAGTCTTTTAAGATTTTTTGTGATCAATCTATTTTGAAGAAGTGTTTTAATTCTTTTAATATACCTTGTTTCGAGTATTGTTCTCCTGTCTGGTTTTCAGCTGCTGATTCTCATCTAAATTTTATATGGACAAACCTACGGACTATTAAATTTCTTATTCCTGATCTAGATATCAATCTCTGGCACCGCCATTCAGTTAGTTCATTATGCATATTGTATAAAAGTTTTCATAATTCTGATCATCCTTTACATTCAGATCTTTCCAGACAGTTCCATCCTGTTTGTAATACTAGGCACGCAGTTAATTATAATAGTCGGGCCTTCTCCGTCATGATGCTCAATACCACACAGTATTGTAGAAGTTTTATACCAGTATTGACCAAGTTGTGGAATGATCATCCTAATCGGGTAGTTGAATCGGAGAACTTCAAAAGTTCAAACTTGCAGCAAAGGTTTTTATGTTGAACAAGCTAACGTAAGTCTTTTTATAGTTTATATATGAAATATCTGTTTTGATATTGTTACTGTTTAAAAAATAATTGTTAATTATTTTTCAAATCGTTTATTCAATTCCTTATTTCATGTCCTCACTGGTCTATTTTTCCCTGTTGGAGCCGTTGGGCTTATAGCCTCTTACTTTTCCAACCAGGGTTGTAGCTTAGCTAACAACAACAACAACAATTAATAATGATTAATAATAATAATATAGAGACCCATTATGTCATTGTTAATGTCCATCTATATCTTCTACTTTAGTTTGCTCTCGTAACCATGTCGATCTTTTCTGTCTCTTAGTGTTAATCCAACCATTGTTCTTTCTATTGCACTTTTGAGTTATAATTAGTTTATATTTTAAGGCTTTATTAAGATTCCAAGTTTCTGATGCATAGCTTAATACTGGTAGGACCATCTAATTAACTTTTTTTTTCGTTTTTTAGCAAGTGGCATTTTAATTTTTATAACCTCATTTTGTTTACTAAAAGCTCTCCATCCCATGCTTATCCTTCTT
>NW_027169036.1:237500-252500 GCF_036898095.1 Palaemon carinicauda | reverse complement strand
AATTCAAGGTTAAACTGGTCGCATCCAACTTTTGAAGTTTGTTTTACTAAATTGCTATAGTTTTTATTTTACAAACCATTTGAACTTAATTCAGGCATTGATTGAGATCGATGTTATTAAGGATATAAATTTTTATTGTTCCTACAATTAAGTTTTTGTTATCAATTTATGTAAACGTGATTTACGGGTTATCTTATGAAATGCTTAGAGTAGTTTCAATGCAACTTTTAAAAGAATACGTAACCAAAAATAATCTCAGCAATCTATTCCTTGTTTAGTCTTTTGAGTTCTGTGTCATTTTCATTGCCAAGATTTCCCCTCGCATGTTTTTCACTTGGAGTTCCCGGGTATTTTTGCTGCTCCTTTTGTAGTCTCCCAGAGTAGTGTGTTTTGGTTTATATTTAGTAAATTTCCCACCCCAATATTTTAAGATGTTCAAGTCACGTATAGGCTAACTTTGCCAGACTTAAAATAGGAGTCATATATATATATATATATATATATATATATATATATATATATATATATATATATATATATATATGTGTGTGTGTGTGTGTGTGTGTGTGTATATATATGTATATGTATATGTATATGTATATATATATATATATATATATATATATATATATATATATATATATATATATATATATATATATATATATATATATATATATATATATATATATAAAAACCTTTCTGTCCGTCTGAGGTTGGTAATTCAGTAGAAAAAAAAACAAGCTTATTTGGGGGCGTTTTTTTTTTTTTTTTTTTTATTATAGTCTGGCAGGTTGTTATACTTTATGTAAATCCGCTCACTTTTAACATTTGATCGCTATTAGGACATAGATTGCTACTTCAAGTTTCTATGTTTTGTTGCAAGTTGCAGTGACACGTGGGTTTATACCGGAAAGTTTGTATACCCTGCTTTGAATTAAAGTTGTTTTTATGGTTATGGTTAAAATGATTAAAGAGAGAGTATGGTGCCGTAAATCCGGAATAACAGTCCATAAGAAGAAGAGTTATGATGACTAATTGAAACGGAAATTGAAAATTTTTTATTCGTAGGTAATCTTGATGGCAGTTCTTCAGATTTTAAGTCTGAAGAGAGAGACTGGTACAGCTATTCTTGTTTCCAGTTTTTTCATTTACATTGTGACCTAAATATTTTTCTCGTGACCATAACTTTAGAGTTAAACTTTTAACTAAACTTTGCAATTAACATTTTTCTTGTTTGATGAATATTATTCTCATAAACAGGCTTATCTTTTCCTTCGTGCTTAACCAACACTTCCTCCTATTCCATTCTTTATTGTTTTCTTCCGGTTTTGGCCAGAAAAATGGGTTAGGTTTCCCTTCGCATCGTAAATGAAAATGAATCATCTGTGTAAATGTACAAAACAAATGACAAATAATCACGCATACGACTGTCACAGATTTTGCTTGTTGTTGCTGAATGAGGCGATTTTGCAGACTTAAGAAGTCTTTCTGGGTCACTTCCTATCTTGGGTGACGTCGTTTCACCTGACCGTCTTGAACACCTTCACATTATTGTGAATTATGTGTTATCTTGCGTCATAACTGCTACAGTCATTAATGACAGTTTACTTAAAGAAAGTTCTGTACTGCAGTTTACCTTCACACTTGTCTGCACTGTAGTGTATTTTGAAAATTTTCTGCATCATAATCTACGGAATAATTGCAATTGATTTTATCTTAAAAATTTTCTGGACTCTTTATCTTATTTTCTTTTATGCAATACTCTCTACCTTTAATTTTTTCGTCCAAGGTTGTTTTTGTGAATGTTTTTAATGCATTGAAATAATCCTTGCAATTATAGCAGCAAAACTACTTAATAAGTAAATGGATATTATAAAGGGAAAATCTCTTACCCTTTGCAACTGATTTGCAGTCCTTCAATACTGAATATTTGTATTTAAGGATACAAAATAGTTTTTATGAAATTATCACAAGCTAAATTTCCAACAAAGATTAATTTTTTATATACAATTTTTATCTGATGCTAGGTTTTTTTGTCTTCTTGGCTATCATTACTAACTCTCATGCAACAGAACTTGATATCATGGAATCATTATTGATATTTTAATTAGTAGTAATAGTAAGTGAAGTAGTGATAGTATGTTTTTTTTTTTTTATAGATCAAGGCCCTTGGAGATCTTGTGCCGCTGTTGAAAGCTAGTCTGTAGATCTCTGTTTCTTTTATTACTTTTAAGATAAGAGCTCACACACTCTTAATCTGGTCTTAAAAAGGTCAGCATATAGATTTATAAACCACAATAAATACTATTGTTTTTTAAACTTGTAGTGGGATTAACTCCAATCTTGATTATTTTGGCGTCAAATTCATCAGAACGTGAATCGTGAAGAGATCCTCGGCCTTGAATGACCCCAGTTCTGTGAAAGGGTGGGACCTACTGTGTCGATTCTTCGAAATAGCAAATAGATTGTCTTAGAGAGAGAGAGAGGAGAGAGAGAGAGAGAGAGAGAGAGAGAGAGAGAGAGAGAGAGAGAGAGAGAGAGAGAGAGAGAGAGAGGTGTCGTTTATTTTAACGGATTCACGGAAATTTCCTGAACCTCGTAATGCGGTGAGCACATACATGATACATGGCTCAGCTCTTACTCAGCCAACTTTCCTCCCACCAGTCACTGCTGACGTCATAGAGGAGACGTCACTGCCACGCCCACTGTCTGGCCAATCGATGTACCCCGCTACTCGTGCACTTCGTTGGCGGCTACGTGTTTGTTATCAATGAAGATCATGTTCGCAGAGTTCATGAATGAGAAGATCGTCCTGTCTTGCTCATTACGATTTTGCTGCTGAAGAAAGAAAATGAAGCCACGAACTTAATGATGCATATGGCAATGTTAGAGTGTGCAAATGAGTGACTGGCCTGTTTTATTTTAGGTGCGTATTGGCACACTGGAAATACTCATTGCTAGGTGTGCTTAAATCACCTTGTTTGTCTGACGTGAGTTATGGTGAATTTCCGAGTTTGGTGCCCTTGGTGAGTCATGGTGGTTTCTCTCCCGGTTGAAAAATGCAAGTTAGTTTTGCAATTTTCCTGTTGTACTTTAAATTCAGCATTAAATCCAAAGAGACATCTGAAATTATATTTATATCAATCATATAGATTTGGGGGCTTTCCCTGACCATCAAATTTGTTACCGTCAATATTTTGTTTTTTTAATATTGTGAAGGAAGGTCTTAATATGCACACTAGGCAATTAAAATTCGTTTATTCTATGCTCAATAATGTGTAAAAATTTTGATTGTCTACGGACTCTTAATTTTCAACAATAAAGAAAATAGAAATTTTAAAAAAATATTACCATGACCGATGCTGCTGCACCCCCCCCCCCTCCCCGCCATCCCCACCTCTATCCACTTATTGCGTAGATATTTTTTCCAACATATTTTGGGGGCCGGGTTATAGTTCAAAGGTCAGGATATTTAGATTTGTGTTATGATTTTCAAATGCGGCTGCTATTATTATTATTATTATTATTATTATTAGTAGTAGTAGTAGTAGTAGTAGTAGTAGTAGTAGTAGTAGTAGTAGTAGTTGTTGTTGTTGTTGTTGTTGGTGTTACAATCACAAAGACCGTCTAGGTCTTGGCACGCTAAAGTTAACTAGAACCTGGCGGTAAATTTTGGGAGTATAAATCATAAAGGTCTTATTTTGGGTTTGTGAAGTAGAAAGAACAAAATCTACTGTCTTTCATTTTTTAGACACTTTTCTCTCTTTCACGCATTCCATAGCTGTCTTCCCGTGGACAGCTGCCCATTTTCTTTACAATTAGTTGGGGTTTTGCACTGTCGTCAAGTAGCCAATTTCCTTCACCTTGGCATTCCTTGTTTCAGTTATGTAAGTTAGCTAGCAGGTATTGATTCCGAAGATTTTGCTGATATAAACATTGTTTCACGTAGGCTATGGCTTCTCAACCTGAGCATTTCTAGGAGGGCTTCCAAGGTTGTCGCTTCGGTGGAGGGAAAGCTTAAGGTCTGTGTCATAAAGGGTTATGCCGACGGTCGATTCATTCATGACTTGGTTCGTTAAACAAACTCGGGATTCCTTAATTATTGATGTTAGGTACAAGCTATTACGTAGCCGAGATCATACAGAAAGTAGGAAAAATATCACTATTGCTTAGCTCTTTGTGTACTGGATGATCTTCCATTGTTGCCCATCCGTTACATCATACGTACCACCTATACTCGAGAGTTGGCTTACCTTTGTGTGCTCCTTGTTCAGCCTACGTAAACATTCCACTTCAATTTCTACACTAATCGTTTTGGGGTTGTTAAAAGCTGAGAATTAAGAAATGAATAAGGTAATCATTTCACACTCGATATGCATCGTGAAAATTTGAATATTGAATCCATTTCTATATCTTTTATCATGAAATAGATATAAAGATTTTTTTTTTCATTTAATACATGCAAATAATATTAGTGTGACTAAAAGTAATTTATTTGTATGAAAGGACGTAATTCAAAACACTGTAGATGGGCTAGAAATCTATAAGAACGTGAAAAAACGCTACTACTAGTAACTTCTGGCAGTGTTAAGGGCTACATAGCTGTAGAGTACGACAAAGGATGTTTAGAACATAGGAGTTTCTTTGTGCAAGAACAATACAAGGGCTATTATTATTATTATTATTATTATTATTATTATTATTATTATTATTATTATTATTATTAGTAGTAGTAGTAGTAGTAGTAGTAGTAGTAGTAGTAGTAGTAGTAGTAGTAGTAGTAGTAGTAGTAGTACAAGAATTAGTTTTGTTTTATTAAAAAAATTTTCATACGAGAGGGATCGAAGACTCGAAAGTCACCTTTGTGCTTCACCCCAAACTCACGTGCTGAGTGTTAGGGATTTTACGATATGCTTTTAGAGGTTGACATTTTTCATATGAAATTTTTCCTCGTACTATATAGATTACCGCTGAAGATATTATCATATACGTGGGATTATCTGTCTTACAAGTATGTAAAGTGCTAATATAATCTCTTAATAAAGAGGAAGAAAACGGAATACCAAAGAAAAAAATTTGGAAGCAGCAATCTACATGAATAATTTTTATCGTCTTCTAAATGGTCTAATGAGAAATATGAATAAAAAACGGCTCCCAGCTAAGTGAGCGACCGCGAACTAGTCGATATATTTCTAGAATTCTTTAAAAACGAAATAGAAAATATAATTGGATCTTCTACAGATATTCCGAATCAGTTTGGTTCTGAACCAGACGAGCAAATACGATTTAAAAGATTTAATAACATGACAAATTATGAATTCATCAGGATTATTAACGGTCAAAGAAAACAAATAGTGGGATTTATCTGATGCCAATATCTGAAGTAAAAGGAGCAAGAAACTTTTTCTTGTCATCATAATTTCAAGAATGGTAAATACTAGGATTGATGAGTGTAAATACCCTAAATCTAAGAAAGTGTCTATAGTTACACCAGTTCTGACAGGTGCTTTCTATTATAAGGACTCTCTTAAGTTCATAGGTCATACAGCCCTATTTCGAATCTATCCTTCATATCGCAAGTTCTAGATTATGTCATTTTATCAACTAGCTGGTCATTTGGGAGGAATTGAAGCATTGCCGGATAACCAGTCAACATACAGTTGGTTATATTTTACAGAGACACCTATTGTATATGCTCTGTTGTAAATGAACTGCTGGAAATGATGGACAAATGTGTGCATCCTGATTTTACCTGATCCTAGTGCTCCTTTTGTCACAGTTGGGCATGAACTGCTATTTAATAATTCACGATCCATTGGTATTGAAAGTGAATATCTTAGAAATTATTTGGTTGTTAGAAACTAACGTGTACGAATTGGAAATTCTTCTCATCATAAGAACCATTACCAGAGAAGTGTATTAGTCCAAATCTTATTTTTCATCTATACTATTGGTGTATCATAATTACTAAAGAGACCTGGAGTGAAGTTCAAGCTATTTGTACACAACGTAATTTTACTTCTTAATAAATGAAATTGATGATAATTATGAGATTTTAAAACACGTTCTTAAAGAGTTAAGGAACGCATGGCAGTTAGACAACTAGAATTAAATAAGAACAATAATTATTTAATGGCCGTAGGAAAGAAAAATAATCCGAGAAACGTTGCTGATAAATATTAATGACAGTTTTGCCCTGATACCTATTAGAAATTATGACCAATGTGTATCACTGGACTGTGATTTGTCTTCTTTCCTACCGCTATCCCTACATTAAGGGATAGGTTGCCCGATGCCTTCTATCAAAGGCATCCTCTTCATATCATCCTTCACCTTATCTCGCCTTCTAATTCACTGCCTTCCTCTCGATCTTCCAAATGGGTTCCTACCAAGCCCCCCTCACTCCCACCCCACCATCCATCCTCAACACATATCCACACTGTCTCATTTGTGACACTCTTAATGCCTCTGTAATCTTTATTACTCCTGCCATTCTCCCTATTTCATGATTTTCGTATCTTTCAAGCAGTGATATTCCCATAATCGACTTCAGCATTCGTATCTGTTATCTCAAGCTTTGCTTCCTCTTTCCGTCTTACAACAACGTGTCCGATCCATACATTAATAATGATCATATTATTGTGCTATAGATCTTGACTTTTAGCTTGATTGGCAATTTCTATCACATACCACTCCTGCTACCTCCCTCCACTTCCCCTAGGCCGCCTTTTTTTTTTTTTTTTTTTTTTTTATAATCGAGCCTCTACTTTCATTTATGGCTATCCTGTCCTTACCTTCCTTACTGTTTACTGTAGCTTCAGTCTTATCCACATTTATCCTCAAAGTTTGTTGCCACTCTACAACCCTTCTCTGTAAGTCTTTCTCATTTTCAGTGGCAACCACCAACTCATATGTAAATAGAAACTCCCATAACTCTTCATTTTAATATCTTCATTAACACATCCAAACCTTCACAAATAAAAATTGGCTTAATGCTGACCCATGGTGTAATCCAACAATAGCTTCAAAGGTTTTTGTTTCCCCAACAGCTGTTATTGCTTTTTTCCCTGTTCTTTTGTAAATCATCTCTACCACTACCATTCTAACCAGCTTCTCATGGATTTTCCTCTTCCCCAAGCACCAGAACATCACTGATCTTGGTATTGTATCATAGTCCTTCTCTAGATCTGTAAAAGCACAGAAGAGCTTCTGGTTTCCCTCTAGCCGTTTTTCCTGTAGCTGCCTTACTATAAAGATAGCATTCACAGTCTCTCTTCCCTTCATGAATCCATACTGCTGTTTTTCAATCTTGACAGTCTCTTTCAATCTCTCATCTACTGCCCTCTCAAAAACTTTCAAACCATGCTCTGTTAGTTTAATTACCTGTAGTTGCCACATTCCATGACATCACCTTACTGCTTAAATATACAGTAGATACCATTAGACTCTCCTCCCAGTCTTTAGACATTATTTCCTCTTGATAAATCCAGCATCCGCTCTTTGCACCCTGTAGTTAGTATCTTAACCGTTTCAATTTGAAACTGATGGATCTGGTGCTTTACCATTTTTCATTTTACTCCATGCCCACTAAACTACTGTATTCTGTATCTCCACCCTTACCCCTCCACCCTTTGTGCTGCTTCCAAATCCTCTCTCTCATTTTCAGTATTCAGTAGTTGTTCAAAATATTTTCCCCATCTCCTCTTAATGTCTTCATCCCTATGCAATATATTTACATCTCTCTCTAGTTTGCAATTTAGCATTTGCAAATGGTTTGGAGCATGTGATCCCCTTTTTACAATTTCCAATGTTGTGCAGAAATCCCTTGATTATGGCCAGGAAGTTCGTATGATTGGTCTTGATTTTAGTGCTGCTTTTGACCTTGTTAATCATGAGGCTTTTGTTTTCAAACTCAAACAGTTGGGAGTAGGTGGGTCTTTTCTTTTTATCATTATTGAATTTTTAAGTAATGTATTGCAAAGAGTAGTCATTGATGGGCACCATAGTGCGTAAAGGAATGTGATATCTGGTGTTTCTCATGGGAGTATTTTTGGCCCATTTCTTTTTATGCTAGGTTTGGCCTAGAAAACAAGCTCTTTGCTTATGCAGATGATGCTACTCTTTGCATCTATTCCCTTGCCTGAATTGAGATCTGTGGTGGTTGTATCCGTAAAGATCTAGATAAGTTAGTGCATGGTGAAATGTATGGGCCATGAAATTGAACCCTAACAAAACTCAGTATAAATGTAAATAGCTCGAGATCAGTGGCTCCTCAACATCCAAATCTCTGTATTGATAATGTTTCTTTAACTATATACACCTTTGAAATTTTAAGTGTTATTCTTGATTGCAAATTTATTTATTCCGTCTGTTTCTTATTCAATTGCAAAAAAATAGCTTATTGAGAAAGTCTTTTGAGATATTTGGGAAGAAAATTTTATTCTTTGATTCTACTGTACATTGTTTGGAGTATTGCTCTCTTTTCTGTTCTTCAGCTGGTGACTCTCGTCTCGATTCATTGGACAAAATCTTAGCCTGATAAATTTCTTATTCTTGATCTTATTTTTGATCTTGATATAAATCTGCGGCACTGTCGTTCTTTCAGTTCTTTGTGCATGTTGCATAATTTTTTTTATATATATATATATATATATATATATATAATTCTGACCATCCTTTGCATTCAGATCTTGGCAGACTGTACCATCCTGTACTTAGTACTAGGTATGCAGTTAGTCCTAAGTCATGGCTCCATACTCAATACTTCAAAGTATTCTAGAAGTTTTATTCCACGTGTGACCAGATTTTGGAATGATCATGCTAATCAGGGAGTTGAATCGGTGGAGCTTCAGAAATTCAAACTTGAAGCGAAAGTTTTCATGTTTTTCAGGGTAACATAAGTCTTTCCTCATAGTTTGTGTATGACATACCTATTTTAATGTTGTTACTGATCTTCAAATATTTTATAATCTCTATTCATTACTTTTCATATAGTTTATTTCTTTCTTTTTCCTTTACTCATTGTGCTATGTTTCCCCTGTTGGAGCCCTTTCGTCTTATAGCTTCCTGCTTTTCCGACTAAGGTTGTAGATTAGCTAGTAATAATAATAGTAATAATATTAATAATTGAACAACACAGGATGCCTTTAAAGCCAGAAAAAAATGAAAGAAATGCGCAATGACTCCAAAATATTTAAGAGAATTCCGACACATCGTGTTGCTAACAAATAGTAATGGATGTTTTAAAGTTAATTATTATTATTATTATTATTATTACTTACTAAGCTACAACCCTAGTTGGAAAAGCAGTATGCTATAAGCCCAGGGGCTCCAACAGGGAAAATAGCTCAGTGCGGAAAGGAAAAAAGGAAAATAAAATATTCTAAGAAGAGTAACAACAATAAATATCTCCTATAAAAACTTTAACAAAACAAGAGGAAGAGAAATAAGATAGGAGAGTGTGCTCGAGTGTACCCTCAAGCAAGAGAACTCTAACCCAAGACAGTGAAAGGCCATGGTACAGAGGCTATGGCACTACCCAAGACTAGAGAACAGTGGTTTGATTTTGGAGTGTCCTTCTCCTAGAAGAGCTGCTTACCATAGCTAAAGAGTCTCTTCTACCCTTACCAAGAGGAAAGTGGCACTGAACAATTACAGTGCGACAACCCCTTGGGTGATGAAGAATTGTTTGGTAATCTGTGTTGTCAGGTGTATGAGGATAGAGGAGAATATGTAAAGAATATGCCAGACTATTCAGTGTGTATGTAGGCAAAGGGAAAATGAACCGTAACCAGAGAGGAGGATCCAATGTAGTACAGTCTGGCCAGTCAAAAGACCCCATAACTCTCTAGCGGTAGTATCTCAACGGGTGGCTGGTGCCCTGGCCAACCTACTACCTACAAAATGGGGCCAAGATGTGCCTTGATTGCAGGTTCTAGAGTTTTCAAATTTACGGCCATCATATTCTATAAGAAAATCACACTAGAAATCCGAAGGACTGGTAATATAAGGCGTTCAAGAAGAACTTTAGACTTTTATTCTCGGAAAGTTTTGATACCGTCTATGTGACATTTATCACCGACTACGCCATACGATATTTTGTATACTTAGCAATGTGTACGGCAACCAAATTTTGTAGATCATACAAGGTACAAGGCTTTTTCAGTGTGATAAGCGGTCATCAGAGTAAAGTAAAGTAACTGTAAGAGTAGACCATAAGAAGGCTAATACTTACTCTTTGCAAATCAGTCAATCAATCCAAAATTCTAGCAAAGTGCAAGGGTAACACATTTTAATTCCCCCTTCATTTCCTGAGAGGGTATAGACATACACAACATAACACACACACACACACACACACACACACACACACACACACACACACATATATATATATATATATATATATATATATATATATATATATATATATATATATATATATACACATACATACGTATATATATACATACATACATACATACATACATAAATAAATTGGGGTGCATTAATGTACTTTGTTGGAACGCTGAAACTTTTTTCTTACCTGATAAATCGATTTCCTTTATGGGGAAAATGTTTATCTTTATCTGAATAAGATATTATAAGCTAGTTTTACAATTTACGAAATATGAGTTGGTGTTACCTTGTCAGGAGTTAAGTCTTTTGTGAAACTAACACAGGATTGAAACTTGTGGAATTTTTATATGGAGAGAGAGAGAGAGAGAGAGAGAGAGAGAGAGAGAGAGAGAGAGAGAGAGAGAGAGAGAGAGAGAGGAGAGAGAGAGGGAGAGAGAGAGAGAGCGCGCTCCACATCATCAGACCGGTGTACCATATTTATTTCTGCGTTTGAAGGTAATTGAAGATCGTATCTAAAAGTGTAATTGGTATCCCAAATACCATAATGATTAATCTTCAAACTGATACTTAACAGAATATATCATGTTTTCACATGATAACCTTTACTTGATAAGGTTTGAGGTTAATATTTAGGTCATTAATGACATGAATTTCAAATGAGAATTTTATTTTAGATAAGAAATTTTGGTGCATAAATTAACCTTCATTCTTAATATTTGATTCTGCTTCTTTATACCGATGATTAAACTAATTTCTTCCTGTTGTTGTAGACATAACGGCTACTTTAGATTTTCTTTTATTTTCTGAAAGAAACGCCTAGTTATCTGTATGATTTCCTTCATCATTTCAAACATTAATATCAATAGTAGGTGAGTGATTGAATGCGTAACGATCCAACCTCGCTCTCCGTGTGGCACTAAATAATAATACATACGAATTTAGGAAAAAGCATACTGTTAGAAATTTGTCGTAAAAACGGTAAAAATACTGGAATAAATGTTTCCGGGCATTTATCGTTTAAAAATGGATGTATTTGACGTAAAGAAGCGATATTTAAAAAAAAAACTCGTAAAAGACAATAACAAAGTATGGTAAAATTACTGTCTCCTGTATTTTACTGGAATACAACTGAGAACAGTATATTTTTACGGAGAATTTCCGATTAAAAATACTCAACAGTGTACGGTTTGTACTGCACATGCGGGCGTAACCAAAAGTTGAGATTTATTTGTTGGTCAAATGTCGGATTATCCCCTAAAACTCGGAAAATTGGCCATTGTTTTAAAGTTTGATGGTATATTAACGTCAGAATTCAAGTATTTAACTTTTAAACAAACCAATCAACGTGACGACAGTAATGTTAAATATGGTACTAACCACATTAATCGGAAGAGGACAGTATAACCTTTTCCCATTGAGTTGCGTCCGTCCTAATTCAGTGGACACAAGGTTACGCTATATCTGTGAAATTTTATAGCTGGATTGAAAAGATCTACGATAAAACTTATCATACTCGCATAAGAAATATACGAGTCAATATAGGAATATATTAGCCTCAATTAACGCCCTGAAGTAGGTTAAATCTAGCATTCGGCAATCTCGCCCTTGTGCTATATGATTACTTTGCCA
The DNA here is from genome assembly GCF_036898095.1 of Palaemon carinicauda. Taxonomy (NCBI): domain Eukaryota; kingdom Metazoa; phylum Arthropoda; class Malacostraca; order Decapoda; family Palaemonidae; genus Palaemon; species Palaemon carinicauda. The sequence continues at coordinate 240,509 of NW_027169036.1, read as the reverse complement.
AAGTGGGAATAATTGCACTGAAAATCTATGTTAAAATAAAGTCTCTTTTATTTATGTTTTAGGTATAACTTTGCTGCAGCGTTGCAATAAGTCTTGATGATTTAGTAAGTAAGTAGTCTCAAAGTAACGAAGACCCAAAAAATACACTGTGGCGGCTCCAAATTATTCAAGGTTATCCAGTTGGTGATGATAACGAGCGCATTTAAACTTTCGATTAAATAGTTATAAATTTGTTGAAAAGAAACATCTCTCATTTTCATGTGCCGGATTTCCCAAGGTTACACGTGAAAAATAGGTATTTTTGGTTATCTGTAAGTGCTATAATGCTTCATTCGAAATGTCATAAAAAGGTTTGAATTTACATCTGTGGATCATAAAATAAGTTTCATAAATGTCTTTACACGAAAACGCCGATATTACTTGATGGATTTTCATTTTTGTTTTCTTTTTAAACGTCAGTTGTTCTTAACTTCGATAAAACCGTACCATAATAGTGAAATGAAATCTTTTATTTGTTTTCTTCTGTTCATTGGTTAACATAGATGGTAATAATTTTGTTATGTGCATTCATTTAAATACGAATGAAAACACACTATATAATACGTTCAGAAATACACTATATAACACATGCAGACACAAGCATGGGCTCTCGGTTTTACACAAGGGAACATTCATTCATACAGAAGATGATAATGCAGTGAAATATTTTTCCCATTTACCCCTCATCATAATCTCATATTAATATGACACTAGAGTAATCTCTCTTATAGTTTCATTTCTAATCCTGTTCTGCTATTCAACTCCCAATATCCTTTTGAGGGCTTTGTTCTCAAATCTGCTAAATCTATTGGAGATTGTTTCATTGTCATACCATGACTCCACCATCTTTGACTGTTCTATGCATTACAAAATCCATGAGGAGGATAAACGACAACACATTCCCTTGGAGTACTCCGCTGTTCACTGGAAATTCATTTGATAAAGACTCCATTAATATCAACTTTGCTATGCTCATGAACAGACTGAATCAAATTTACATATTTACAAGGAATTCCATAATAACGCAGGATTCTACACAAAATTAGTCAGTGTACACTATTAAAAGCTTTTTTTATAGTCCATAAATGCCAGCAAAAGTGGATTTCTATATTCTACTCATTGGTGTACAACGTCCCAAAAGGAAAATTCTACCTTTTCGAAATCCTGCTTGTTCATCTCAGTTTTTTATCAATCTTTCTCTCCAGTTTCTTTGAATTAAGCATACTATATATTTCATAACTGACGTAAGTGGTATGCCTCTGTACTTATTGCAATCAGTCAGGACTTTTTTTTTTTTTTTTTTTTTTTTTTTGCCAACACTCCTAACTCCCATTCATCAAGTTTTGTAAGTAGTCTGGGAGTCACTTAATTTTCGGCCAGTATCATAGGGGCAGTTATTCCATCGTATCCCAGGGCTTTCCATCTATAGTTCTTTTAGGATAGCTTTGACTTCAAACACACTGAATTCATTCATGTGAACATCAAGGTCTTCCTCAGTTTCAGGTATATCAATCAAATTATTCCCTTCATATCTCCCATTCATAACCTCATTAAAGTGTTCAATCCATCGTCTTTCTTCATCTTCTCTAGCTATAACAGAGCCACCTCTCCTTTTGATGGTTATATGCTTTTTTTTTATGCTCCAGTCGAGATTTTATTAATAATTCTATGAACAATTCTTACACCATAGCCACTTCCTGAATTCATAGCTTTGTCAGCCTCATCTACTTTCCTGTCTAAATATTCTCTCCAGTCCTGGCTTTTCTTTTGACCTCACTATCAGTACTGGAATACTTAGCATGCTCTACGTTGTAATTTTCATTACTTCCTCGAAAACTTTCAACAATCAATTTCTGTCTTTGTCTTCTTTTTATAGAATCCCAAGTATCATTTGATAACCATGGCTATCTCCTTGTAACTGCGTGTCCCAAGACTTCACTACCAATTGACTGATATATGTTCTTAATATCACACCGTTCTTCTTTTATTGCCTATTCTTCGTCTCTTAAAGTCTCCAAGACCGCAAATAGATTCCTACATTCAATTGTAAATGTTCCTCTGTGATCATCTTCTTGTAAAAGCTTAGTTGTATCAAACCTAGGTATTCTATCCATCTTTCTGTTGGGTCCTTCCAGTTTTAATTTCAGTGTGGCAATGAGGAGCTGGTGATCACTACCAATATCTGCACCTCCATAGCTTCTTACATTTCTCAAGAGTCCTCCTTCTCTCTTTATTAATGGCAATGTGATCTATCTAATTTTTGTAACTGCCACATGGTGAAGTCCATGTATACTTTTGGATGTTCTTAGGTTAAAAAAAAAAAAAAATTCATATCTCTCTCAGGGATCTCATCTATCACCCTCTGCAGTTCTTTTTTAGTATTCATCTGTCCTTTCTTCAGGTAATCATTTGTTGGGGCATAGCAAACTATAATACTCATATTGCACTGCTTTGATTTGAACATTACTAGTAACAATATACTATTTACCGCTCTCCACATGGTTAATGCTTTTTCTGCTCTTGGTGTCATCATTCCTACCCCTTCTCTTCCAACTCCATCTGATCTTCCTGAGTTGATATGTACATTGCCTTGGTCTAAAGTTTCCTTACCAATCCCCTTACAACGTGTTTCACTGAGGGCCAAGGTAGCCAAACTATATTTCATAAATTCACTCTCCACTTGCTGTAACTTCCCAATATGATTCATGGTTCTTACATTTCAATTTCCTATTTTCAATTTTTCTTTAGTATTTATAAACCGGGAGATTCTTAGATAATGAAATTCCCAGGTAAAACGCTTTTGTAAACATTACAGTAATACAAAATCTTGCAACAATCATTTTTAGAATTTAAGAATAAAGCATTTATTTCAACAATTTAAAACTTCCTTTTGTTGGTTGCTTTGGTCGCCTCACTTGACCTCGCAATTATATGGACTTGACCCAAGTGCAAGTGCCCTGAACCCTGTGT